>NW_021680955.1:191270-241736 GCF_001412515.2 Diachasma alloeum
GGGAAGGCGGGAGTTAAATCTGTTTGAAACTTCATCGCCTATTAAACTTCTCGATTTTCCTTTTTTCTCCTCATTTCATTCATTTTTCTACTTGCAGTGAATTTTTTATATTAATAGGGTGAACCCTAGATTGGTCACCTTAAGAGGAAACCCCGCCGCGCGTCGTTTTTCTTTAATTACAATTGACTGGCTAACCGGAAAAATTCTAAAAACTTTGACTTTGTTAATTGAAGTATCTAAAAAATTATAGTAGTTTTTCAAACAACATATTTTCCAAAATTTCTAAAGAAAACAAATTATTTTGGATAGATTAATTCAGTAGCGAAGTGGTAAAAGGAGATAAGTCAATTTTGACTATAGACCAGTTTTCAATCAATATCTCGGAATCTAAGGACGATAGCAAAATTTTTGTTGTAACCTTTTTTGTGGAGCTAATCGAGTGCTACAACAAATATAATTACGAAAATTTCGCTATCTCCCTTAGATTCGCAACTAGGAGATGAGTCGATTGTCTCCGTTTACCACTTCACTACTGAATTGTTTCTTCCCATTTTAAATGGAATTGCCTATGATGCGACGTTGCCGGAAATTCGCTAAACGCGCCCGGACAGTGTAGAGTGAATTCGGCAACGCTAGAGCCTAATAAATAACACGGTGGCGCATCCGTGCACAGGTGACCAATCACAGGGTCGCGTTTGGTGACCAGACTAGGGTTAAAATTTAATTTTTACTTCCGTTGTATCGTAGTATCGTAGTTGTATCGACCCAGTATGATCCAAAAAGTCCGAAATAGTATATTTCGATACGAGTGAGACGGAAATTCTATTGGAATTTTGTAGAAATTCTATTGGGATTCTATTAAAATTCCAGGGAATTCTCGTTAAAATTCTATTTGGTTTTTGAGCTAATTTTATGAGATATTTTTTTTTATCGTTATTTTACATCGCTTCGACCCGGTTAGAGTATACTGCGATGATGATCAAGACTTTAAATGGTTAGATCGCACCATTCTACCCGGCCGGGATTTGAACTCGGAATGTTATGCAAAAGAAAACAAAATATAGCGGGAAAACTTGGAAATTCGTTGATTTTTTTGATTGAATTTTTTCATACGTGCACCGATAATTGAAGTTTTGCCCGTACACCCACTTTATATTATGAATACACGGACGAAAAAATTTAATAAAAAAAACCTATCGAATTCGTTAGAAAATTCTATTGAATTTCTATTGAACTGTTCTATTAGTTTTTGGCCGATTCTATTGAAATGTTCAATGGAAAATATTCACTAGAAAAGTCAATAGAATTCAATTTTTTTATATAACTTATTCTATTGAGATATTTTCTATAGAATTTCCTCGGTTCAAATTTGGTTCCCCAAATCGTACCCATATGCAATTATCGACAGATGCCCCACTTTGGCCCCGAAATCATCATTTTTCGAGTGATTTCTTGAAATCAAGAAATCATCAGAATCTTCTGAAAATCACGAAAATCCCCATTCCTCTTCCCCATTATATAGATCCTGCAACCATGTTAACCTGCTAGTCGATTATTATGAGGGGCAATTGGATATAGTGTCTACTCCAATGCCAGAAGTGCTTAGATTAGCTATTCGCCATCTCAAGTCTCTTCGTCCTTGAATGATTATTATGTATCATCACCTTCGTCACTGAATTTCATTGCCATATACATCTAGTTAAATCTGATTTTGTTATCTCCATCATGATTACAGTTATGCTGTAATTAATTATGTATCTTAATTATATTTTATACCCTATAATTGGCCTTGAGCTGTTGGGTCTGTATAAAGCAATAAATAAATAAATAAATAAATAAATAAATAAATAAATAAAATCACGAAAAATCAAAAGAAATCATGATTTCCAATTCATATTGAGAAATCACAGAAATCATTCCAGAAATCACAGGAAATCATCTCATTCTGGAAATCATTGAGCCACCCGATTGAGGAGTGACCAGCTCCTCGCGTCAAATTATCCCAAAACCGCCAACGTCTATATTTAGACTCCAAAGAAACTTCGAAAATCGCCCATTTGGCGGGTAAATCGCCAATCGCAAATCTGTCTGCTGGCGGTCCCAAGCGACAGTCGGCTGTACCACTCCCCCGAACGTCAATCGACTCCCCATCTGTCATAATCGAACAAGTTCGTGGCCCCCAAAAATACTCCAAGGGTTCTCGGCACGAGAGAGGCCCCTTCGCTTCAGTTTTGTTATCTCGTTGCAAAATGGCCTCGTTGTGCGGGCGAACAATTTTCCAAGTATCACGTCGTACATTCTCGAGGGCGGCTGTTCTCAGACAGAAAGGTAATGGCACTAAAAATTATTATACCACGACAAACTATTGATTATAATAGTATTTGTTGTGCCCAGTGACAAAATGTATTATGTAATTCGGCCATTCTGCCCGAATCTGAGAGGCCCTACATCACTCATTGGCCCACAGAACATCCTCTCGAGCCATTTCCCATTGATTTTTTGATTACACAATAGATTTTTTTTTAGAATGTCTTAATTATTTTTAAAAATTGATTGAATGGTTCTTCCGCAGGGTTTCCTGATCCCCTGGAACTTGCCACTGGGCTGGAGAAACAGGAACTCCTGGCCCGTCAGGCTGGAAACGATGTGAGTGCGAATTTATCATGAAAGTTTTTATTATTTTTTTAGTCGGGTCATTCCACTGCATCGGCTATTCGTCGTTTTTATGTTTTTTACGGCCAATAGCGCTGATGTCACGGGATTGTGAATCATTTTTGGGTGGATACAGAAGGGGAAAGAAATCGATAGGAGGAATCGTTATTGAAATTTTTGGAAACTATTATCTGATGGATTGAAAAGATTCTCAGGCTCGATTCATCGAAATTGGGTTACTGAAGAGTTTATTAGTTGATAGTTTAATTTATTATTGAGTATATATACTTGGATATATACAAATTAAAATATATTTGAAATTTTTGGTCATTGGAGGGTTGGAAATTATTAATTATTAGTGGGATAACGTTAATTTTCTGGAGTGAAATGCGGAATTTAGAATGAGACTGCAGCGATCGAATTGCGACGCAAATGCAGTAATGCTTCACTACGTCAATTCATCATGAATTAGTGGTTTAATTTATGATGGAATTTATTGGAAATTGTTCTGAAAACCTTGATTTTCTGGAGTGAAATGAGAAACTCAGAGTAAGACGGCAGCGAGCGAATTGCGACGCAAATTCATTCGTGCCTCATTTGTAGATTTTGAAATTTATTAGTTGAGGGGTGAATGATGTTCTTGAACTTTTTTTTTCTCTTCTTGAAGATCAAATTTCCATTATTCCCCATTTTATGAGATTTTTTGATTTTTCGGCGAAAGTCTCTGGCCATTCCACTGCGTCAATTCATCATTTTTGTTCGGGTTTTTGGGGGGTCAATCGTGGTAATCTTACCATTGTCAATTATTTTTGATCGGATAGAGAGGGGGAAAGGAATCGATTTACAGAGGAGTTAACGAAATTTTTGCAAACTGTAGTTGTAGCATTTCAAATATTTTCAATCTCCATTCATCGAAATTAGGCTATTGAGATATTCATGAATTGGTGGTTTAATTTATGATGGAATTTATTATAAAATTTTGATGTTAGAAGGCTTGGAAATTAGTCATTACTGATGAGATAACCTTAATTTTCTAGAATTAAATGAGAAACTTAGACTGCAGCGATCAAATTGCGACGCAAATGCAGTAGTGCTTCATTCGTAGATTTTGAAATTTGTTGGTTGAGGGGTGAATGATTTTTTTGAACTTTTGTTTCTCTGCTTCAAGATCAAATTTCCAGTATTCTACATTTTATCAGATTTTTTAGTTTTTCTGCGAAAGTTTCTGGTCATTCCATTGCGTCATTTCATCATTTTTATTCGGGCTTTTGGGGATCAATCGCGGTAATCTCACGATTGTCAATCATTTTTTATCGGATAGAGAGGGGGAAGGAATCGATTTAAGGAGAAGTTACTTAAATTTTTGAAAACTATTATTATTTGATTCATTTAAGACATTCTCAGTCTCGATTCATCGAAATTGGGCTGCTGTTGTTCATGAATTAGCGGTTTAATTTACTATAGAATTTCTTATAATTTTTTTATGGTTGAAGGGTCGGTAATTATTCATTACTGATGGGATATCCTTAATTTTCTGGAGCGAAATGGGAAAATTAGAATCAGACTGCAGTGATCTAATTGCGACGCAAATTCATTAGTGTTTCATTTGCAGGTTTCCAAATTTGTTGGTTCAGGGGTGGGTGATGTTTTTGAACTTATTTTTCTCTCCTTCAAGATCAAATTTCCAGTATTCTCCATTTTATCAGATTTTTTAGTTTTTCTGAGAAAGTTTCCGGTCATTCCACCGCGTCATTTGATCATTTTTATTCGGGTTTTTGTGGATCAATCGCGATAATCTCACGATTGTCAATCATTTTTTGTCGGATAGAGAGGGGGAAGGAATCGATTTAAGGAGAAAATACTTAAATTTTTGAATACTATTATTATTTGATGGATTTGAGGCATTTTCAGTCTAGATGCTTCGAAATTAGGCTGCTGAGTTGTTCATGAATTAGCGGTTTAATTTATGATAGAATTTATTATACACTTTTGATGATTGAAGGCTTGGAAATAGTCATTACTGATGGGATAACCTTAAGGTACTTCCTCACAATCAGTCACTTATATAGATGCTGGCAATTTTATAATGTCCTACAGACGTAAAATTTAGATCATATGTTTAGATCATATGTCGAAAATTGCATGTTTGACGATATATATCTTGAAAAATCAGGTGGAAATAGTATATTGTGCGCCAACTAGAGATGTAAAATGACGGTCTTGTGACGATCATGTGACGCACAAATTTTCCAACTACAAATAATTGTCACAAATCATTTGTAACCAAATTGTTGTCAAACCATCTATATAGCTGCATAATGACGGTCATAACTAATTTCCAATTTGTGACGGTCATGAATAAAACAAAATAGTTTCATCTATGTGGATGGAAAAAAAACGTGATTTCCGTTTCAAAATGCGGATGAGGCCAATACAAAAGGACTTATTCAACTGAAGATTGACCGAGAAAAAAATTAAGTTTCATCTATATAGGTGAAAAATGACTGTCATTTTTTCTTGACAAGTTGTGTCGGTCACAGAAGGGGGAAGGGGAATTGTGACAGCCGTCATGAGGGCTCATGTGACGCATTTGCATCTCTAGCACCAACGGCGATAAACACGCGGGTTAGGATGTCCTGTTATCCGTCCTCGGTGCACACGATATTTTCCGTCATAACTGCACAGTCAAGGTCGATTTTTCTCTGTAAATGCTAGGGAGGAATGTGGGTTACGTCATTCCGAGGATCTTCTAAAACAGTAGATATCGGAGGAATGAAATAAGCCACTTTCCTCCCGTCATTTGAGGAGGAAATCGAACTTTCCGTGCAAATATGACGGAAAAGTATTTGGGATTTCGGGAATCGTTCTAAAATTTTCTCAACAACATATGATCCAAATTTTGGGGCTTTTGTATAGTGTGAAATTTTTACCATCTATAAGTAACTGAGAAAGTACCTTAATTTTCTGGACTGAAGGCCCGGGTGTACTATCTTACGAATGTTATCTGGATTTTTTTTATCTTTCGTAATCCAAAACTGTCAATTGAGTGGTACAGCATGTAGAAATTCCCAAAAATTATGATAGAATGATTTTAAAAAATGGGAAACATTCTGAAGTTCTTCAAAGAACGTTTTTAATTGAGATTTAGAATGAGTTGAAAAAAGTGGAAATTACAAATATCTGATTTGCTGTGGCAAATTATCTATTAGCTGTCATTTTCCATGGTGGATAACAAAACACTAACTCCTCATGGGAAGTGACAGGTAGGTATCTTAATTTTCAAAACAGTGGCATGTAGTCATCTGCCATTTTTATGTGATAAAAGTGTGATTAAAAAATTCTCCAAAATATTACAACTTTTTTCAAAGAGCCTTTTCCGTAATAAATGTATCTGTGCAGTGTGGAAAAAGATATACGAAATCAGTCCTCCCCCTGCATGATATTGGGTGACAGGCCGCCATTTGTCACCGTAAATCAGATACATTTTTCAATGTCTTGTTATTCAACTTATTCTGAATATAAATTAAAAATGCTCGTTGAAAAAATTAAGAATGTTCTCTACTTTTTTATGATTATTCTTTTTATTTCAAAACTTCTGCATGACGCAGGACTTAATTGACAATTTCCGATGACGAAAGATGAAAAAAAACATCGGGATAACGTTCGAAAGATAGTACACCCGGGCCTGAAATGGAAAGTTTAGAATCAGGGGAGTGATTTTGCTCGTTTTGTGTCGACATAAAATCATAAATTTCAACCAATCCTAGTTGAGTATTCCAAATCCAGGACTGTCATTGGTTGAAATTTACGATTTTATGTCGACATAAAACGAGCAAAATCGCTCCCCAGACTGCAGCGATCAAATTGAGGCGCAAAATCATTAGTGCTTCATTTGTAGGTATCGAAATTTGTTGGTTGAGGGGAGGATGACGTTTTTAAACTTTTTTCTACCCTTCAAGATCAAATTTCCAGTATTCTCCATGTTATGATCTTTTTGCTTCCGAATGGAAGCATTGCAATCCTTAGATTTTCACGTTCTCTAATTTTGATTGCAAATGATGTAGAATAGTCTGAAACGTAAAAATACGAAGTTGGGCGAGACCGCCCCCTTCCTGGTGTTCAATTTTTTGAAAATTGAGTAATTAAGTGGCTAAAGTAATTCCAAAAAATCTGAAATGTCAGCTTATAGGTCTTAATGAGGACCAACTCTGTGCAATATTTCAGCTCGATCGATCTAATTGTTTTGAAGAAAAAGCGATTCGTTTATAAATCGTTTTCCGCAAATATCTTCGAAACTAGTGGATCGATTTCGATTTTTTTGTTTTCAAAATATTCGTTTCGATGCCTTCTGTCTAAACCAATCAAAACATATACCAATTCACACAAAGTTTTCGAGATATTCCCGTTTTTCCGTTTTTTCATAAAAAACTTTGTAAACACTCTAGTTTGTGCAAAAATTGAGATATCAACTTGAAATTAGGACAGAATCTTCCTCTCATGATAGGAATATTTCGTATTGAAAATGGGTTTAATCGCATCAGTAGTTTCGGAGATATTCGAATTTTTCGGAAAATCTTTTACATGGAATGTCTTTAAAACTACGCAACCGATTTCACTTTTTCTTTTTTTAAAACATTCTTAAAAACCGGGAGGACGTTGTGCCAAGTTAGACTATATCCTTACAACGGGGAGCTTCAGTACCGCAGCAACCTAGCCCTGATGATACAGACTGAAATATTTGCGAAACGTCAGCAAAAAGCTGAATTTAGATGCGGCATCCATTTGAATAATAATAATGCTGCCCGCCAAAGCCTCAAACCACTCAAACCTCAAATTTCGAATATTGTCCATTTTACAATAAAACGATGAATCTTGATGAAGGAAATATCCATGCATTGTTTTGGGGAAGATGTCATTATTTCAATACTGAGTAATTTTTTGAAAAATATATTTCAGTAGCGAAATGGCAAAACGGTTTAAGTCGACTTATCTCCCTTGGATTCGGAAATATTCCTCAAAAAGTTGGGCAGAGATTTACTTTGATTTGCGCAGAAACAGCAGATAATTTTTCTATGCCCTCCCACTATTTTTAAATAACTTCGCGCTCATCCGCTTCTGCGGTTTCGGTCTCAATTTTATATTTTTTTTAATCCAAATTTTTTATTTTTTTTTTGGCGCACAAATTAAACTGATAAATCGGACATTGAGTGTTTGTACTCATCGGCCTCATTTCGGCAAGTTGGCCGTCCAGCTAGATGGCCAATTTCTTAAAATCGATTTTTTTCGCAGAAAAAAAGGAGCAGATTTTGTTTGATTTGAGCAGAAATGTAGCAGATAAAGAGCAGATAATTTAGGCATAATCGCCATGTTGATCTGACGACCCTAGCTGCCCAAATTTATTGGGCTTTGCCTTGTACCATTTTACCACTTCGCTACTAATTTGAAGAAAGAGGTTGGGCATTCTTTCTTGAGACAGCTCGTGTCGAAGATGAAATAAAAGAAAATATAGAATATGGCAAAGAACTATTTTTTCCAAAGAAATATTTATTTGAGGGAAGTGAATCATTTTTTAAAGATACCATTCTTCAGACCCGCTATTCTCATGGGCTCAAAATTAGGTTTCATGCGTTGAGTGAAGTCAAATTTAAAAAATATTGTGAATTTCCGTCCCTTGAAAAAATTCGGGCAGTGAACGATAATAATTGAGACAATTAATTTCAAATGATGTGCAACATAATTTCGTGATGGATTAGTTGTAACGCTTAGAGCCCCATCGGCCCACTTGGAAATAACTCGCCTAGAGAAATTGCGTTGTTGGCAAATGATATACTTATCTCAAGTCAATATTTATCCGGCAGACAAGTTTTTTCATGAAGCTGAAACTAGCAGAATATTCGTCAGCGGGAAATTCAATTTAGGGGATATTTAAGTGTAGGAGAGTCAAATAATCATATGTACAAATGTTTTTTAAGTGTGAAAGAGTTTGTACAGTACTTAAAAACATTTGTACACCCCTAGATTCGCCTGAGACAAATCTTCTGCAGTCGAATCTTTTGCTAGTGTCAGCTTCATACACTGAGAGAAAAATATGATTCTTCTGACTATATTCCATCACCATCGAATTATAGTCAGAAAGTCCTCAACAATTTTTCATGGGTTACGGTAACTATGGCCGGAGCTAATTAATACAATGGAATGTAGTCATTGCAACTATTTTATAGTTCCACTCACGATAGATTTATCGTGGTTACTTTTAAACTTTGGTTAGTTTAACTGTATTTTGATTTGCAAAATATATCTGCATGATATTGATATCTGCATTCATAATTTTTCAAAACTTCTGCATGATGCAAGACTTAATTGACAATTTCAGATGACAAAAGATGAAAAAAAACATCGAGATAACGTTCGAAAGATAGTACACCCGGGTCTTAAATGAAACAATAATAATGATATGATAGCAATCTTGTAACTTAAGGACAAAATATTTGTTGATAAATTTTTTTCTTTATGAGACATTTTGATCCTGAAAAGGCACTGTGTGGTGTGAATTATCCGCCTCTTGAGCCAAATATTTCGTCGCTGTCGAAAGCAGAACAATTATTCATGTTTGAGACTTTCAAATTCGAACCACACAAATTCTTTTTTTGGCAATTTTCAACTAGCGATTTTGTTGGCCCAAATAATACTTGTTTGAAACGTGTTTGCTTTTCTCTCGGTGTACTGAATATTCTTTCTTTTCTCGATGCAGAATAATCCTTCATCATCAGACTCGAAGACCTAAACCTCTTGACTTTGTTAATTACAGGATCCCTTCATGATGAAACCACTGAGACGTGGTATAGGCACCAAGGATCAACCAAATTTAGTTCCCAGTGCATTCGAGAGTCGAATGATTGGATGTGTCTGCGAGGAGGACTCAACCCACGTTACGTGGATGTGGCTGCACGAGGGGCAGCCCAGACGCTGCGAATGCGGTCACTGGTTTAAAATTGAGAGAAAACAACCAATTATTATCCCAGAGGAGTATATGGATTAACCATTCAGTCTTGATTAAAAACACCACAACCAAGTTAATTAATACGCTGAGATAAAAGTGAAACAGCAATTAAACTCAACATGAAAAATTTATCGATGAAAATTTGCATAAGTTAGTCGATTGTTTGCAGTTACCCTAGAAATAATCTTACATTATACATTAATGTTGGAGACTGGAATTTATTTGCCACCACTGTCCAAATCCTCTAAACACTTTCCTTCTCTTTAGCTGAGCACTGAAAGCATTGAAAATTAACAAATTTAAATTTCAAGCACAGCAACAAAAAAATACGGAGAAAATTCACTTGATGAACAAAAAGGGAGAGGGGAAGAGGTTAAATAGGCAACTAGCAAAAACATCATGAGTCGGAATGTTTAAATGTAAATAAATAAACCAACGTTATGCTTAAAACATAATAAGTAGTTGAATGAGTATTATCGAAGATAAAGAAAACACAGAAAAATATTCGAGACATTTTCTCTTAAAGTCCTTTAATCTTCCCCGGGCACTGTCGTTGCTTAATTAATTTTTAATTAATGGAACGTGCAAAATCGAATTCATCTATGTACATCATTGAATTCTCACGTTGAAAATAAAACGCTGACGTAAAAAGTCAGTGGATACACTAGAATAATCAGGTGCGATTAGTGCGAAAAGCTAATAATTTTTTTATATTTTCGAGAATGTTCTTTTTACATTCTTTTGTGTGATCAATTCGTTGATTGAGCTTACTTGGAGTAATGAAGAACAGGAGATGAGTTGAGGACAAAACTGATGGAATTATTTTGTAATCGGCTCTAGAAGGAAGAGATTCGTTAAGATGTGGATGGTTTCGAGCTTTCGAAACTTTCAATATTCAGTCGCGAAACGGTAAAACGATTTCAAGGGTATTGATAAAAATTTGGTATTTTTCTCGATTATCTCAATTAGATCATAGAAAAATTAATTTTTTACTCATTTTTTCTTTTTGACATACCGTTCAAAAATCATTATTCTGAGTAGTTGAACATCAAAATAGTATATGAAAGGGGGTTTCAGGCGAAAAATGATACATATACGTTTTTGAAGTTGACAAAAATCTTCATTAAAACCGAAAAAATTGAATTTTTTCATGATCTAATAGAGATAGTAGAAAAAAATATCTAGTTTTATTTTATGGAATCTACCGAACATTTTGAAAAAAAAGTTTACATTGCCTAGTAGTTCCAGAAATATTGGGAAATCATGAATTCCATAATTTTTATACATAATTTGTGTCGTTAAATATTTCATTTTTTCCCGTTTAAATCGATTTTTAGACGATAAATGCTAGAAGCCTGTAAGATATTTCGAAATATCTTTGAAGTACCTGAAGGGTACATCAATCTAAACAGGGCGTTGTAACCCCTAGAATTGATCGACAAGTTTTTAGAAGTTTTCTGAAACTTTAAGGATATGAGAGAAAAAATTACCAAAGCTTGAAAATTTGAAGAGATTCCTGGACTTTTGCGAACTCCCCAAAAGATTCTGTACCGATTTTTCTATACAGAAACCTTCCATAATTATCAAGAAACGACGAAAATTTTGGAAAATTCTCCGGATGATCCTCCAATTTTCCAGAAGATTTGTCCGATCCAGATCGTCCTGCAAATTTCTAAAACCTTCCATGGCTCCCGAAAGAATTGGATATCTTATTAATTCTATAAACAAAGAATTTCCTAAACCTCAGTTCCAAAGATATTCGCAAATCTTTCTCAAGTATTTAAGCCCATCTCCAAAAATGCTCATCATTACTCGGCTTCGAAATCACTTATTTAATTCATCAGCGAAGTGATAAAACGGTACAAGTCAATTTTGACTATTAACCCTAGTCTGGTCACCTGACGGGAAAATGCGACTTCAGTCACCTTCGCTGGAGAGTGCCGCCGTGTTACTTAGGCTCCAGCGTTGCCGAATCCACTCTACACTTCCCGGGCGCGATCAGCGAGTTCCCAGCAACGTCGCGCAACAGGCAATTTCATTTAACACGGGAAAAAATTGTTCACCTGTTGGAAATAATTTTTTTTCTCCCAGAATTAAGGATACAATATTGAAAAAAAAAATACTAGAATTTTCCAGATACTTCAATTGGCGAATTCAATTTTTCTCAAATTTTTCCGGTCAACCAGTCGATGACAAGGTGAATAAAACGACGTGTTGCGGCAATTCCCTCGCATGGTGACCAGTCTAGGATTAACCAGTTTTCAATGAATATCTCGGAATCTAAGGGAGATAGCAAAATTTTTGTTGTAACCTTTTTTGTAGCGCCAATTGAGAGCTACAACAAATGTAATTACGAAAATTTCAATATTTCCCTTAGATTGCGAAATATTCCTCAAAAACTCAACTGGGAGATAAGTCGAGTTAAACCGCTTTACCACTTCGCTACTGAATTAATAATTCAAGATTGTTCGGGGAGTGGTTGTGAAATTGTTGCATCAGTCTCATTAATATCCGCGAAGCATTCATCGAGGCTCTGATCCGTTTTGACATTCTCCGGCACTTCTGGGATTTTTGGAGTTTCGACTTCTGTTTTTTTCTTCAATTGTCCAACAACGGTCACGTAATTCGAGGGGATGAGTCCGATGTTGACGCTGTCAGTCGCCTTACACCATCCCGGAAGGTTTTTCGGCTGAAGGGATTCTGGGGCTAGCCAGACCTTTTGTCCAGCTTTTAGGCTCATCTCTTCGGGGGTAGCTGCTGTGAAGTCGTAGGCCGCAGTTGCCGAGAACACTGGCTCCTTGCATTTGAACCATTCTTTCGGATCCTTCTCGTTTATGCGGTTCTGAGGGATGTTTTGTGACACTAGTTTGTGGACGAGGTAGGGAATTCCCACGAGGAGGCCCAGGAATACGAGGATTGGCCATGTGCTGAGGCCTGTTTTGTCACCGTTGGCCACCTCCAGGACGGTTTTCTGCCAGACTGCGTCGGAGTTTGGATCGTCTGGTCTTAAACCTGGAGCAAAAGCATGAATTTATTTTTTGGAAAGGACTTTCTATGCGGATAGGCAATGGTTCCTTCCGCAGCAATCGAGAAGCAAAACATCAGCAGCAAAATTATACAACGAGATCTTATAAGATCTTATAAGAAAGTTCTTGTTATACCCTAGATAGGGCGATACTAGTTTTTCTTATTCAAATATCAAAGACGGTTTTTTTTAAATCAGTGGATATGTCCCGAGGAACTACCAATTTTTCAGCTATTAAGACGACACAAATGAAAATGAATAACAATTTTTGTGAGACAACTATCACAACTTGACATTATTTATCATCAAGAATTCATCTAAATATTTCATGGCTTTAATATTATTTTCTAAATAAATTTTTTTGTAGCGAAGCTACTTTTACATTTATTTCACACCATTTTAATGTATTGTTTTCGAGCTCGACTTAACAACCGAATTTTGTACCGTGACGCGTGTCGCCGATATATCGCTGTCGTTTTCGCAAGACATCCTCGCGACGATTCGTAATAATTCGGACATCCTCGATCGGATGATCTAATACCGTTGTCGCGGGAACTCACTCTCGTTCCAGCTCTCATGGTGTAAACCAAAGTTACTGTCGCTGTGAAAAAATTCAATTCGATATATACGCTAATTCCGATTGTTTTACGTTACAAAACCCTTCTATCCTTCACCGAACCCCATATTTTTGAATATCATCTCCTATGTTAACATTCACTGAACTCAAATCATTTGTTAGCTTATTTCTCTTCAAGTTAAAATTTGGACAATCCCATAAGACATGATCTATGTGGATATTTAGGACATTAGATCGATACAACGAGTTGAGTAATTTTCGCACGATGGAATATTTTCGCTTCCGACTAGAGCTTTGTAATTGGTCAATTTTTAGATTCTCTAATTTTGCTGGGAAGTGACTTAGAATGTCATGAAACGTCGAGATATGATGTTTTTAGAGAATGTGTACGGTGTGTCCAAAATTCTGGGATTTTTTTAATACATTTTCACAAAAAAAGGACTAAAGTGATGGATAAAAATCTGAAATTTTTGCTCATCATTGGTATTGTTTGGGAGCACATCTGGGCGAAATTTCAGCTCAATCGGTCCGGTAGTTTTTGAGATACAGCGATTCCGAAAAATTTTCTTTCCTCAATATCTCGGAAACTACTGCATCGAATAAACTTTTTTTGACGTCAAAATATTCTTTATGATAATATCTATCGAATCAGACCATAATATGCGTAGCTAACTATTGCGAGTCGCCCAGTAATTGACATTTTTCATTTTTGACGCTATAACGCTGGAAAAAATTGAGATAGGAAGTTGAAATTTCGTAGGATTTTAGCTCTTATTATATTACAGGCTGGGATTTCAGGTGGGCGAAATCGAATAAGTATTTTTAGAGATGTTCAATTTTTTGTATAAAACTATATTGTTCAATATCTCAAAAACTATTCATTCGATTGCAATTTTTTTCCCGAAATATTCGTCTTGATGTCTCCTATCTAGTTCTTTAAAAATATATACACCCGTTCTTACAAAGTTTACGAGATATTGGCGTTTTTCTATTTTTTTTTTGTCTGAAAGTTGCTTTGACGTTCCATTACATGAGTGAAGGATGCAGTGAAGTTCTAAAATGAGGAGTAGTTATTATCATCGAGTTGCACTCCTGTGTAAAATTTCAGATTGATGGATTCAATACTTTTTGAAATAACCGACGACGGTGGCCGAAGTGGTTAAATCGCTCGGCCAGGTGGCGGGACCCGGGAGGTGCGGGTTCGAGTCCGGCTTGGGGCAGGGATTTTTTAATCCTTCGGAAACCTTCGGACGGTAGTCTAGAGTCTAGACTCTAGACATCGAGAATCATCGGAGAAATGATAGAAAAACATTCCTTTCTCAATTCCTTTCTGACAGAAAGGCTCGACCCTCTGTTTGTTCAATTTTAATTTTCTCATTGAAGGCCCGGGTGTACTGTCGAATCTTATCTGGATTTTTTTTCATCTTTCGTAATCCAAAATTGTCAATCAAGTGATATATCATGTAGAAATTCCCAAAAATTATGACAGAATGATTGAAAAAAAATAGAAAAATTTCTGAACTATTTCAACGTTTTTTTAATTGAGATTCAGAATGAGTTGAAAAAAGTGGACATTACAAATATCTGATTTGCCGTGGCAAATTATCTATTAGCTGTCATTTTTCATGGTGGATAACAAAACACTAACTCCTCATGGGAAGTGAGAGCTGGGTATCTCAATTTTCAAAACAGTGGTATGTAGTCATCTGCCATTTTTATGTGATAAAAGTGTGATTAAAAAATTCTCCAAAATATTGCAATTTTTTTCAAAGAGCCTTTTCCGTAATAAATGTCTCTGTGCAGTGTGGAAAAAGATATACGAAATCAGTCCTCCCCCTGCATGATATTGGGTGACAGGCCGCCATTTGTCACCGTAAATCAGATACATTTTTCAATGTCTTGTTATTCAACTTATTCTGAATATAAATTAAAAATGCTCTTTGAAAAAATTAAGAATTTTTTCTACTTTTTTTTGATTATTCATTCATAATTTTTCAAAACTTCTGCATGATGCAGGACTTGATTGACAATTTCAGACGACGAAAGATGAAAAAAAACATCGAGATAACGTTCGAAAGATAGTACACCCGGGCCTGAATTCATAATTCTTACCTAATTGAAACATAATTTTCCTATACAACCACTTGAGAAACCTAATGAGTGCGAAAGTGCTGAGCAATTGTCCAAACATGTTGCGAACCCTTCCGACATTATCTGCGACGCTGAGAATCGCCTTGAAGGAGCTCGTCATGGCGAAGAAAGTCGACTCCAGCATCATAGTGACTGACGAAAATGTGTGCACAATTGATTCAATGGATTGGAATGCGGGTCTGGTGCTCTCCTCCGCGAACTGAATGAATCTGTTCTCCACGTCTCCACTGGGACGTCCAAAGCTGCCGTAAGGGCTTCCGTAAGGGCTGCCGTATGGTCCATATCCCCCGTAGGATCCGTAACCCGGGCTGTTTCCAAAACCGTATGAATTGTAGCCCCCATATCCACCCATGAAGCCGGGCCTGTACCCTCCATAAGAATTGTATGAACTCGTTATTAGTCGTGGGGGCAAGGGCGGGGGCTGCGAGACTCCCATCGCCGGTACGTAAGGACTTCCCCTGTGAAATTAATTGAAATTGAGAGATTCATTGATCGTCAGTGGTTTCAGGATAATAGGGAGGGGGAGTGGGAGGGTCATCCGAGCCAAAGGTACGCTGAGAGAAAAACGACTGAGTTGTCAAACAAGTCTTACTTGCGCCAAAAAAAAGTTTTTTAAAAATGATCAAAATAGTATATTTCGATACGAGTGAGACTGAATTTTCACGAGTGTACTGCCAATCACACGAGTTGAAAATTTTCGCCTCAGATGTGTCGAACAATATTTTTCATCACGCTGTGACGAAAAGTGAACTTTTCGGCACGCTCCGCGTGCCTAAAAGTCCAATTTCCGCCACATTGTGATGAAAAATATTGTTCGTAACTCGTGAAAAAATGTTTTTTAGTTCGTGGGATTATATCACTCGCCTTCGGCTCGTGATATAAACCTCCCACTCGCCAAAAAACACTTTTTTGCACTCGTTACGAAATATACTATTTTGACAGTGATGTTACGTTCAGCGAGTGGCAGAACTGTGCCTTTTTCGTTCAGCTCGTGACGAAAAGTACCTTTTCCTTTACTCGTAAACGAAAAATAAACGAAATAGTATATTTCGTTACGAGTGCAGAAAAAACCCTTTCCACGAGTATCGAACGATATTTTTCATCACAATGTGTGAAAAAGGGACGTTTTACGCACACGAAGTGTGCCTAAAAAGTTACTTTTTCGCACAGCGTGATGAAAAGGCACTTTTCGGCACGAGGTGAACGTAGCGGCAAGGTTCGCCTCGGTCTGCAACCCTCACACTCGTCAGAAAAGTTTTTTTCTATACTGCTTCTCACGATTTTTCGTCTGGGAATTGGTATTACATACTTCCCAAACTCGAAAACTTGAAATCACTACAGAAATAGTATATTTCGTAACGAGTGCAAAAAAGTGTTTTTTGGCGAGTGGGAGGTTTATATCACGAGCCGAAGGCGAGTGATATAATCCCACGAGCTAAAAAACATTTTTTCACGAGTTACGAACAATATTTTTTTGTCATTCCGGCCGTGAGGCAGCGCTTCACGGACGCTCCGCTCCGCGTCCGTGAATCTCTGCCTACGGCCGTCATAACAAAAAATACTGTTCGTCATACGGCCAAAAAAAGCTTTTCTGACGAAAAGTGAACTTTTCTAGTTCACTTTTCGTCACAGCGTGATGAAAAATATTGTTCCTGGGCTGTTGCGATGGGGTTTTTTTACTCGTGTGGTTGGCCAGTCCTCGGCTCGGAGGAGGCAGACGCCACACGAGTAAAAAACTCATCGCAACAGGCCGGAAAAATACTATTTCGGCCGAGTGACGAACATAATTTTTTATCACGCTGTGACGAAAAGTGAACTTTTCGGCACGCTCCGCGTGCCTAAAAGTCCAATTTCCGCCACATTGTGATGAAAAATATTGTTCGTAATATACTATTTCTTCACATCTGTAAATGGCGGTTGACGGACACGACGTTTTACGGGCAGTGTGATGAAAAAGGATTTGGCAGAGTGCCCCGCGATGGAAAATTTTGGTCGCAAAAATAGGTTTAGTAGTTCCAAAAAAATTGTATTCTCTGCGCAAACATACTCTCATACTCTCGTACTTGCCCAGGAAAAATTCGTATTATGCGAGACAAAGAATAGTAGTTTTTCATTTCGAATGCTTGATAAACACAGGCAAGGAATGTATCCTTAAATGAAATAATAATAATGATATGATAGCAATTTTGTAACTTAGGGACAAAATATTTCTTGATAAATTTTCATCCTGAAAAGGCACCGTCTCGTGTGAATTATCCACCTCTTGAGCCAAATGTTTCGTTTTTATCGAAAGTAGAACTATTACATATTCATGTTTGAGACTTTCAACTAGCGATTTGGCCCAAACAAGATTTGTTTGAACTTGTTTGATTTTCTCTTAAAAATATCTCTCAAAAAAAAATCCGAACAAAATGTCGAATAAAAACGAAGAGAAAAATCAAGACATGTCAATGTCACTTCACTTTATTTCACTAAAAACAATAAAAAACAAAAAAATGCACTCGCTTGTGTCCCCAATTAATACACCAAAATTAATAGAAAAAAAAATACACAATACAATCTGAAAAACAACCTACCACTGTACACTCGGGGCAAACATAATCCAACACAAAGGAATGATCAACAATCCGAAATATCACAGTCGAAAGAGGAATAAATGCACGCAATAGCACAATTCAATTTAATTGTTTAATTTTACCCCCCGACCCCTCCCCAAACAAGATAGATTTATTTCAATTTTATATACATTGAATTTTTTGCGTTTCTGTTTCCCTCCGAGGGAATTTCGTCTGGTAAATTTAATCCGGGAGATTTTTTGGTTTAAGAGAAAAGTAAACGGCTATCTAAATTCACTATGCGAAGATAAAATTTAGTTGAAGATTACCCCTGAATTTTAGTAATCAATGGTGTATTTGCCTTTTAAGAGTGTTCACAAAATTTCTAACAGAACCAATAACTTTCGTGTTCAAAAATATTTTGACGGGGTGCTGAGAATGCAGAGAAAATTCTGAAAGAAAAAATCAGTCTTGATGAGATTCGACGATAAACTCACCACAGCTTTGACGCAAAGCAGGCAATTGTGAAAACAATCGAAGAACAACAGTTGAACAACTGTCTTGAACAATACAAGCACTGCATCAAGCCTGCGTTGCGTTCATTGTAAAATTTCCTTTGAACTTTTTAGGTCTTGAGTTCGTCCACGAGATTTCAAGTTATGTCGAATCAACTCTTTTCCTCGTTGAGTTTTTGAGAAGTATCTCTGAATCTAAGAGAAATAGCAAAATTTCTCCCGAGACGTTTTTGCAGAGCGGAACGAGAGCTAGTATATTTCTGAACTAGAGAGGTAAAGTAAAGGAGTCGTGCCCCCGCGCGGAATTAGAATTAGCGGAGTTAGAACTGTATTTTGCACCTACGCTGGGGCGAAAAATACGGTTCTAACCACGGTTGTAAATACCGTATGGTATTTTTGGTTTTTAATAAATAAATAACTGTTTATTAAAGATTTTGGGGCAAAAAAGAGGTACAAAAAGGAATGATGCGTCCGCGGACTAGAAACGAAAATAAAGGAATATCGAAAAAAAAGAGACGATTGTACATGCACAGACGAAAAAATTTAATAGAAAAACCTATCGAATTCGTTAAAAAATTCTATTGAATTTCTGTTGAACTGTTCTATGAGTTTTTGGCCGATTCTATTGAAATGTTCAATAGAAAAGATTCAGTAGAAAAAGTCAATAGAATTCAGTTTTTCTATATAACTTATTCTATTAAGATATTTTCTATAGAATTTTATCGGCTCAAATTTTCTAAGTTTTTTCGTTTGATTTTCTTGATGAGAAGAAAAGAAAAATAAAATGAAAAAAACTTAGAAAATTTGAGTCGAGCAAATTCTATAGAAAATATATGAGAATAAGTTATATAGAAAAATCGAATTCTGTTAACTTTTTCGATTGAATTTTTTCTGTTAAACATGTCAATCGAATCCGCCAAGAACTAATAGAAATTTTGATAGAAATTCGTGTGTGTGAATTTCTTCGAGAGCGCGCGCATAGATCTTGTAATTAATAAAGACCATCAATGTATTGCCCTTTCTCTGCCCTTACGGCATCTTTGTACTTCAGAGTATAATAAAACTATAGAATGCGTTCAATCCATCTATCTATCTATCTATCTATCTATTTATAATTTAAACAACATTTTCCGAAGTGATTTTTGTAGCCGCTATCTATTGAAAGTGATAAGAGGAGAATAACAATTACATAGTTATAGATTTATCGTAGGAATAGTATTCTAAGCAGAGCTCGGAGGATCGAAAAATATGTTCGGGTTTATCGACTTTTTGACCGAAGGATGAACGTCAGAAGTGTCAGTGATTACATCATCGTTTATTGGCAGTCTTCGGCATAATTTCAGTAATTTGAAGCGTGTATCAGTTGAGTCTGAAGATAAACATGTATAAAATACAAAAAAAGAAGCCAAGTTTGTGAGGAAATTTGACCATGAATCCACGTACTGATAAATTCAACAGGAAAATCTATTACTCTCGCTAGAAAATCCTGTTGAATTTCTATTGGAATTCGATTAGTTTTTTATCACTTCCTATTTACAATTTCATAGTCCATCCGCGTGATTCTTTCATTAATATTTGACATAAAAAAGTCTGTCGATGTTGTTTTTTCTGTACTTTATTTCAAGCGATTCTGTTGAGATTTTTTCCTATAATCAAAATTCTTGCGCAAAAATTTTCCACGTTTTTTCGTATTATTCGCTTTTGTTTCTCGATGGTAATTGGCCACAGGCTGTGGGGTCACCATGCAGAGTTCAATGAATAAATAAATTTTGAAAATCAGAGTAGAAAAATCTTAACATCTGAATAATCTTAACATATTGAATCTTAACATCTATTCAATCTTTCCTATCAAAGAATATACCTGTCTCAACAAAGGGACGGGCAAATTATAGAATTTTAAATTTCCAATGATAGAATAGTAATCTGCGCAAAAACAGCAATAGAATTTCTTACAGAATTCTGATAGAATTTGTACAGAAAGTCAATCGAAATATCTAGAGTACGCAATACGAATACTAACAAGTGAGAAATTGCTCTTGTATTGAATATAGTGCAGTGATTTTTGCTAATAAATTAGCAATATGTTTCCGAATGGTTATAATGCACATCATTTCCTTCTATCATGCATAATTCATCGTTGATTTCATTTTATTAAATTGAATAAGATTTCTTGTTAACTAATTTAATCAGATTTTCAACTTCGTTGAATGTTATCAGCATCATTATTCGAACTATCCCTTTCTTCTATACAACCGATTGTATTTTTTACAGTTCTATCTCTCCCTTCAACCCTTTCATAAAATGTTAATAGAAAAATTTTATTTACACATACTTGAGTAAATTTGAGACATCACATTTGAAGAACCTATTAGATAGCTCACTTTCAGGGAAATTCATGAAAAATTCGAAATTCTATACAAACATCATGAAAATCAAATCAACCAATATAGCTATCGTAATCATCTTTTAACTTCGACTTAATGGCATTGAAACAAATATTTCAAGCTGTAATTGAATTCATTAGAAGCATGATATTCAAAGATATCCCCGAAATTCTGATTGTCAACAAATACAAAATTTTTAGAAATTTTCGAATAAATTAAAATAACGATTATTGCTATCGCCTTGATCTTCGAACTCGGTCGAAGGGCCATCCACACAAATTTTTAAGCCATCATTCAATCGATTCAGAAAACTTTTTTTAGTTATCGTGAGACAACCGATTTTCTAAAAAATTCAAAAATTCAAAAAACTAATCGATGAATTAAATTTTATAAGCCATCAATGAATCGATTCAGAAATAGTATTTTTCCGGCCTGTTGCGATGGGGTTTTGTACTCGTGTGGCGTTGGCCTCCGAGCCGTAGGGGAGGAGTGGCCAACCACACGAGTAAAAAAACCCCATCGCAACAGCCCAGGAACAATATTTTTCTGTAGTGATTTTCAAGTTTTCGAGTTTGGGAAGTATGTAATACCAATTCCCAGACGAGAAATCGTGAGAAGCAGTACAGAAAATTTTTTTTCGTTATCGTGAAACAACCGATTTTCTAAAAAATTTAAAAATTAGAAAATTTAATCGCTGAATTAAATTTTAATTAATGACGATCGATAGGGCTCAACAATACCTACATTTGAAAAAAAAAAAGATCCGATTCCATCCATTCATTAGCGAACAATTGAAAGGAAACTTTACCATAGACATAGGGGAGAGTGGGGTAAAACGGACACTTTAGACTTTTTTAAAATTATTCATAACTCAGAAACAAATTGATCAATTGTGCTCAGTTTAGGCTCGTCACAAAGGGAAAGAATTGTTTTTTGTATTGAAAAAAAAATTATTAAATTTTATCAACATTTCAACCCCTCATTGACATTTAAAAAAAAGCCAAAAGTGTCCGTTTTACCCGAACCTCCCCTACATACACACATACGTACGGATGCACTCTAAAAATTGCATTTTCCAACTTTTTGCCAAAACTTGAAGTTGAATGATTACTGCTTCCATTCGGAAGCAAAAACTTCCATTTCTTTCATTATTTTTTCGGTGAGCGTCTAGTTTGTAGGACGAAAAAAAATTTTCCTCAGATTCGTAAATGAAAATACCCAGTAATGGACCTATCGATGAATATTACAATAAAAAATAAAGCAACTAAAAATGATAAAAATCAATTTACCCCGATAAAACTCCAGGTGTTTGTCTAAACTGACTGGTACATGGTCTCTGCTGGTTCATTGCTGTGTTCCGACGTCTTTCGTGACGCAGAAAATGATGCAAATATCACGAATGATAAAAATGACTATCTCCCTCGCACACTCTCCTATTTACTGGAGTCAAAGGTCGATGATCATTGCGATTAGTGAAACTCTCCGTAGCCCGTCAAATAACAAGTCAGCTTTCTATCCAGTTCATGCTGAAGTTCGCCCTTCAGCATTGACAATCCCAAAAATTCACTCAATTAAATCCGTCGAGCCTCAAGTTAATCAATACTTAACGAATAACAAATACTGCTAAATTTTTGAGTAGAAAACAAGTCACCTGTTTTCCTCGACACTGTTCTGACCAGTTCCGACTTTTCATCAGGGAAGGCGCATCCACAACGCGCAGCGAAAGCAATTTCTTCGTAGATGTTTCCATCTCCCTCCACTTCATCCTCGCAGCCGCAATGGCTCGACCAATAGGGAAATTGTGGGAATTCTTGCACACATTTGAATCATTTGAGATACCGATTAGGGATAATCAGGCGAGCTGGGAGGGTTGGAAAAAAGCGGGGAAACATAGCGGGGAAAAGTATTCTTTGAGCTTTGAGCGGGTAGCACCCGTCTTCGACGAGCACTACACACCTCCCACGAGTGAAAAACCACTTTTACGCACTCGTATCAAAATACACTATTTCATTACTCGTGCGTAAAGTGGAATTTTTCGCACGCTTCGCACAACACACACGCAGTGGTATATTGCGCTTCGCGTGTGCAAAATTCCACTTTCTGCACATTGTGATGAAAAATTACCGTTCGATCCTAGTGCGAAAAGTATTCCTTTACTCCCTCAGGATAAAAATAGTATATTATGCTACTAGTGCGTAAAGATTCACATCTTCGCACACACGTGTAACAAATTTCATTTGTTGTGATACCTGCCGAGTCCGGTATTCCGAGATACACCGTGGTAGTGGGGGTAAAGTAGTTGTTTTTTTGCACGAGTGCGTAAAGTTCTCGAGAGTACGTAAAGTGAATTCTCGTGCGAACTTTATGCACCGAATGTCAACTTCACACATTAATGGAAATTCCGTCTCACTCGTATCGAAATATATTATGTCATCAGGCGATAAAAGTATTATCTGGCAAATGTGGGTTTATTCGCTAGATAATGCTTTTATCGCCCTGTGACATACGATATTTTATGTCGTTGGGCCCGAAAACCGCGATCTAAACGAGCGAAGCGAAGTTAGAATCGCGGTTTATCGGGCCTAGTGACATAATGGCTATTTTTGTCACAAAGCCGAAATAGTATATTTCGTTACGAGTGCGGAAAAGAGTTTTTCCACATCAAATGTGTCGAACAATATTTTTTGACAATGATATTACGTTCAACGAGTGGCAGAACTGTGCCTTTTACGTTCAGCTCGTGAAAGTGCCTTTTCCTTTACTCGTAAACGAAAAATAAACGAAATAGTATATTTCGTTACGAGTGCGGAATAGTATATTTCGTTACGAGTGCGGAATAGTACATTTCGTTACGAGTGCGGAATAGTATATTTCGTAACGAGTGCAAAAAAACATTTTTTCACGAGTTACGAACAATATTTTTCATCACAATGTGGCGGAAATTCACAGCGCGATGAAAAAGAGTTTTTTCTCGCCTTCGGCTCGTGCTATAAACCTCCTACGAGCCAAAAAACACTTTTCCCACGAGTATCGAACGATATTTTTCATCACAATGTGTGGAAAAGGGACGTTTTAGGCACGCTTCACGTGCCCAAAAAGTTACTTTTTCGCACAGCGTGATGAAAAATAATTTTTGTACGAGTGAGGGTTGCAGACCGAGGCGAAGCCAAGGAATGCAATCACACGAGTCAGAAAAGTTGTTTGCAACCGAGTGACGAACGTAATTGTTCATCCTGATCCTTATCTGTTCACTTCACAAAAAATACTCAAATTTTTGTCTCCATCCAAAACCCAAAAAAATTATAATTTCGTGAATCGAAATTCACAACTCCCTACTTTATCGACACCCAACCCTACCTTACCCCCTATAAAATAATAAAACGACGACCTTTTTATCAATCGAGTGGACGCTCTTTCAGTAGAGCCACGCGTTTACTCCCAGGGGCTAGAGTTTCTCCGTAATAATAATTCTATTCTCCCCTTCGTGAACCCCCATATATCCGTCAAAAGCCGGAATTAGTGTCGCACACACGTAAACGTCTGAGGTTTGTTGATACATAAATTTGTTTTCTCCTTTTCTCATCATCATCTCTCTTCGCCAAAAAATCCGCACATTTTTTGCTCTGCATTTCTCCGCTGTGCATGTGAAGTTGTTGAAGTGAAGTCTTTTTTTCAATTCGCCAAATTTTTCGGAGTGCTGTTGAGGGGTCGTTTGCCAACACCGGGCCATTAATTTTCTTTTTCTCTTTCATCGCGCCAAGAGGTAAGAAAAACACGAGTTAGAGAATCGAATCGTGAGTAAAACCATTGGAATTTTTTTTGTCCACTCGAGGACGATTCCTTGCGTGACACGGGACTTACGTGTTCCAGGATGTGATATAAATTACGGGACATAATTGTTTTGATATTGAGTCGTGTTCTCCTGTCATTTCTCATATCTATTCATCAATTTCTTGAGTAAAAATAGAGTTGTTGAAATATGTTTGATCTACTTAAGCGGAAACAGAAGTGCAATCAAGGTAATTGGATGAAAATTCATCTTTCGAGTGGGAAGAATGTATCACAATGTTCTTTTGTCTCTTGATGAATTCCAGTTGTTCTAATCACGCCAGCGTTTGATAAAACAATTGCCCCGGGCAGTGTCAGTGTCGAGTATCCGTAATTCAACATTGACTCGATAGTTTTTCAGTTATAAATTACGGGACGTGATTGTTTAGCTGCTCCTAGGAGCGGAGGTGTCTCGATATTTTTTATAGTTAGTTATCAATATTCGGATCTAAAATAGAATCATAAAATTATGGTGGCGCTATATTTAGAGTAAACAAGCGTGTGATCGAGATAATCAGATTAAAATTGATCATTAGAGGGTGACGAATGTGTAACGATTAGTGATTCTAAACATGGGGATTAGTGATCATTGCTCGGGGAAGTATTGGCTGGAGATGTTCGTTATTTGTTGGGTTGCGATGCGATGGTGTTAGAATGTAGTCCTTTTCAAAATTCAGATGACAACCGGTTGACTAAAGGTCTTCAGCAATTTTAGAAACGTAGAAATGGAAGACGAAACATTGGCCCATCACAAAGAATTCTTTAACTTCATCTTCATTTTTTATCAAAGTTAGAATGCATAGGAAAAATTATCAAAGATATTTTTTTCTTGATTGTTTGAATTTATTCTTCCTTGTTGCACTCAACGGCTCGACTGGAGTTTATCCATACCATTTTAAGAAATCCGCTGAATGTTGAAAAAAGTTCGGCTACTGGGATATTCATCTTAGTTTCAGGGAAAAATCTCAAGAGACGTTTGATAAAACACATAACAAAGAATTGAAGTTGTCGTGATAACATTACACATTAGTTGATAATAATACATAATAAATTCGATAACAAGGGAATTGATGACAGAAGATTCATTCTGCTAGAAATTTTCTCACCTGCATATAACGTCTTTCGATATTTCTTCCGAAATCACTCGGTCTCGAGATAATCCAATACTTAACAACATCGAAGTAAATTTTAACATCTCAACAAAAGAATTTCCTCGTCATAAGAAGACGAAAGTGTGTTTATAACCGTTAAATTTACAAGAAAATCGGAAAATGTTGTTGGATTTTTATTTAGGTAAGAGCAGTTCTGTTGTGAATTAATAAACTAGGATAAGTGCATTTTTTTTCAACAGTATTTCCCAAAAACAAATCGCTTCCCAACAATATAGTTGGGCAACAATATAGTTGGGAAGCGATTTAGCCAAACAACGCATATTCGATAAAAATGCAGTTATCCTAGTTTACAATTCACGAAAGAGTTTTCTTAACATCTTAAAATAGATGGAAAAAAAATCAAGAGATGTTTCAGGGTGAATCGACCGGTAATCGAACTCAGTTACATATTTATCGTAGAACAAATGCCTCATGCAGCGGAACGCAACTTTTGTACTCTTTAAAAATTAATACAACATTAATACATTCACTGAGACTCTATGCAACGTTCCTGCATTCAAATTATCGCTGAATATTGTTCGTTCTGTGACTAGTTATCGAACACAGAACGGTTCACCCTATATTTGAAAAAATTCCTCAACCTACGAATAACTCTCAAGACATTTTTTCCCAAAGTGAATCTCATTCCGAGATTAATTAATAGATAACAGGATTTGAAATTCGCCATAGACTCATATTCCTTGTGCTTTGTGCCAGACAATTCTAATCAAGCGAACAATCGATACCGTTGATCAAACATGCGGTACTTGTACTCTCCAATGAGTGTATGTAAACGTTAGTTCTTCGTAATTCGACACTTATTGCAGTGGAGTGGTCAAGTGGTAAAACAAGATAAGTCAACTCAACTTCATTGTGACTCCTTCATAAATATCTTCGGACCCAAGATAGCGGAATTTTTATAAGAACCCCTTTCTTAAAGTAGTTCATCCAAACTTCACGAAAGTCGTTGCGTGTAGCGAGGAAAAATAAATTTTAAATGCCCGAAAAAAAATTATTCATTATTGATAATTTCTTAGATGAGTTGAATGAATTCACCCTCGATCATTCGCTCAATGAGCGCGGCGCCGCCCGTTTGAAAAAAATATTTTAGCGTATTTCTCGACGCATAAAAATTCTGAAAAAATTAGAGTTCCTAGTTCAATCCTTTTATTAAGCGCTGGCGTTGTTCGTTTTTTTGTCGGGAAATTTGTTTAGGTAAAAAAAAAACTTTGAATGGACAGAGAAACGGCGCCGCGCCGCCCGGTGCGAGTGAGTTCCTGTCGACCCCTCGAGCGGCAGTGTTGCTGCATTCACTGCAACATTGAAAATGCGCGCATAGCGGTAAGCGCCAAAGTGCAACAGCGCGATCGGCTTAACCCCGCGACGGATGAAGACTGGCGGCCGAGCGCATGTGATCGAGGGTTAAATCTATCTCAGACGAGAGTAAAAAATTAATCTGTCAAATTTTCTGTTCAATTATTTTCTAAAACAATAATTGCTCGTTTGACTAGGGCATCCTGTGCATTCGGGGTACCCAGAAATATAAATTATTCATCACAAAAAATTGCCACTAGCGATAATTTTCGTATTATGCATACAAATTTTATTTACTGTTTTAGTTTAATTTTTTCTGCAAGTTATGTTTATACTACTTTAACATTCGTATTCGGACCAAAAAGCTCGACCGAAAATATTTTTAAAGACAATCATGAATATTTCCATACACCCAGAAAGATGACGCATTTGAATCACATAAAACGCTTTATTTGAAATTTTTCTAATCATTTTAACAACATTTTTAAAACGCTTCAAGTCACTTTCGACTGTTGGTCAGTTTTCAATAAATTTCTTGGAATCTAGAATAAATAGCACAAATTTTGTTATCTTTATTGTAGCTCTAAATTTGCTCTACAAAACTCCCTTAAATTCGGAGATATTCCTCAAAAACTCAGCTAAAGACAAATTGACTTGAACCGTTTTACCGGTTCGCTCCTGAATTCAAATCATAGGGGGAGTGTGCAAAACGGACCTTTTGCAATTCCCCTTCATATCCTCGTTTTTAAATGGATAATAAGCATTCCATTTCGCCCGATCCTCCCATATATTTATTTCAACGAAGGTGTTTTAATTGTAGGAAATGAATAATTCATTCATTCCAAATGAAGAATCACGCATGTCCATAAGTCTGTTTGCTTCGGTGTCTAGACACTGATTCCACTTCAAACTAACAAAGTCTCGATTTGGATCAAGGAAATATTTGTTTACATTTGAAAAACTATTTATTCCATGTGAATAAAATCAAGTAATATGAACTATGAACATATCCATTTGCTCGATTAAAATGAACTTTATTTAAGGATATCCAAGTACTTGGGCTATTTTTTCTCCAGTGAAATGCTTTTCTGCATTTGACTCTAACTTTCTGGACATTTGATAATGATTTTATTATTTAAACTTTGCAGGTCTGAATTTAAATCTCAATATTGAACCCTTAGAAAACTTCTTAAAAATAGGAAAAAAAATTAGAAAGTTTTGAAGGAAGAAGATTGATGACATACTTTGAAAATTTAATTTTTTCAAAATACGAGCATTTTCTACAAATAATTTATTAACAATAAATTTTCTGCCATAAAAATCATTTGTTCGAAATCGTAATAAATTTATTCATGTTCAGAATTTTACCAAAAATCGATTTCATGCCTGAACAAAAAGGTTTACGAAAGTGTAAACAATTTCAATTATTTATTTACAAACAATGAATGTTTAAAAAGAATAATAATTCTGTGCAAAATGTAATTTGAATGACGCTGAATATTCATGATTTCTTTCAAATTCTTCTCACGCAATTTAATTGACAAATTTGACGATTGAAAATGCTTGAATCTACACGGAGAGAATTTTTTTTAGACAAATTCTAGTGCTAGCACGGGAAAAGAGGCGCAAAGTGACGGCCAGGAAAAAATTCCAGTGCCGGCACTAGAAATTTTATTGGGGAAAACGTGAATTTTTCCCCGTATTTCTGTGACAATTTCACAGAAATCCCCAGAAATTTTACCAGAAATACCTCTTGGTATTTAATTTTACTTTAACAGCACTAGAATTTTTCACAGCCGGTGGATTGTGATTTGTTCCAGTACTCGTACTAGAATTTGCCTAGAAAATTTCTCTCCGTGTATAGTGTATTCTGTACCAAATTGTAAAAGATATTTGGATTTCCTTGACTCTGGGGTGCACCTCTCAGTGGAATTAAATATCGGTGTTAATCTCATTACTTAATTTCCCCCGCCCCCCTTCCCCCGACATCATTGATCGCCTCGATAACAATCAGACGAATCAGATAAAAAATAAGGCTAAAAAGTGTACTGATATCATCTCAGTTTCTGTTTTCGTGTCCCTCTTATTTGTTATTTTTGGATCTATGGATGTGTTATGCAAGCTAATGCAAACGTTTGAATATCATTTTAGGGGTTTATTTAAAGAACATGGAGGGAGGTGGTGTATTAACGGCTGAGCGGAGTCCTGCACGGGCTAATTTGCACGTGGCGTTCACGGAAAAAGGCGAAGTCAAAGAGAGACGTGAGAAATTTCTCACGGCCAAGTATGGCTCACATCAAATGTCGTTAATTAGGAAGAGATTGGCGGTGGAAATGTGGCTCTTTGATGAGCTTCAGAAGCTGTATGAATCAGTTGTAAGTGAATTTTCTTACTTTAGTTCTCAGGCGAATGAATTCGTGAGGAGGAATTCATGGTGATTTGGGGTAATTAGAGGGAGGGGAAGTGGCTTTTTGTGATTAATGGGGTTTGGGAATGGAAATAACACGGGATTGAGGGAACACTTCTTAAATGGTCAATTCTAACGGGATTTTTTGTAGTTCATTATTTCCAATTAATTTTCTGATTTTTTTTGCCTATTACGAACTCACTGATTTTCTCTGAGGAGAGATTCACGCCAAGAAAAACCTTTTGCAGTCCTTACATCTCATTCAATATTAGATTACGTTCCTGACGAGTACACTGAGAAAAAAAATTATTTTTGCCAAATATCCATTTACTTGAGAGAAGTATTTATTTTGTCAATTTCATATTTCTCCTGCCGAGTCATTCCCGGTCAATTCTCATTAGGCTTCAATTGTGACAATTATATTGCTCTAGAAGATGATCATGTTAGCTGTGATCTTGAGTGAGCTCCCTCAATAATTATCAACATTGAAAAATTAATCAAAATTCTTTCCCCTAGAAAATAAGAAATTTAGGAAAAATGAATAATTATTGAAGGAGTTCATCGAAGGTCATGTACAGCATAGTCTTCCTCTAGAGCAACATGATTATTATAATTGTAACCTAATCGGGCTCATCTGGGAATGACTCCGGTAGAGAAATTCGACTTTAAAAAAATAAAATATATTTTTTTCAAAAAATATATTTTTTTCTCAGTGTAGTATTATATTTTATTGATGAAACTGAATACTTCATTGACTCAACAATGCGATGATCAAGTCCATAAAGTATTTTCATAGAGAAAACACAATTCTAAAAGTTCATATAGTCACAGGCGTTTCGTATTCCCTTAAGGGAACTACACAATTGATAGAAATATAATTTATGGCCTATTATGTTCAGTCACTTTACTATTGAATTAAAACTGAATATTTGAAGTAGACCGCGAGAATTAAACACAGTCTTATCTATTCTCTATTTATAGAGAGAAAAACAAGTTTTTCCCATAAAACTTGGAAAAAAATAATGAGTGGCATGATTGAACCTTCATTTCAGAGATTTTCCAATGTTTAATCTGTATTTTGTACAGGAATTTGATAGCCATGAATCTAGGTGGAGTATTGGTAATAATTGAAAGGGAATGCCATTCATTTTGTTCATTGATTTTTTTTCAAACTCAACTCTGTTCCATTACTCATTCAATTACCAATGTTTTTCGATAATTCGTTTTAAAAATGGTTGTTCAAAACGAACTTTTCGAAAAAAAATGGTGAGAAGATCCCAAGCATCTCATTTTTATTTATCAATTCAAGAATATATATATATATATATATATATATATATATATATATATATATATATGTTTTTTTTTCACATTCATATTTCTTTCCTAGTATCATTACGGTTTTCTAGGCTCCCCATTCATCTGCCTTGCCTCTGACCAAATTTGCGATATTTCGAAAAGAAAAAATTAAAAATTAAATAGATCCATGAGGATGCCCAACTTGTATGACGGCTCAAAATACCTGTTTTGATTATAAGAATTACTGAAGAAAAAGAGCAAATCAAAAGTGACATAATTTGCAAAATTCAACATTTTCAACTTTTTTTTTTCGACAATTCGTTACTATGAGCATCTAAAGATCGCAAAAAAAAATTTCACTAAAAAAATGAAAAATTTTGACGCCTAATAAATCAAAATCGGAAGGATAGAACTCGAGTTATTGAAAAAAAAAACGGAAAAACGAGAAATCATATCTCCAAACTGAGCTGCCGAAAAAATCTGAAAAAATTTGATAGTTTTGCAATCCCCCCAATCGTAGGAAAAATCGCCATCAATTTCCAAGAGGATGAGGGTCAACGGTTGACTCATTTGGCGTGGAATATCTCATTTGCAATGTGCGCGACGGATGCTTTATATTTGTGGGAATATCTCCGTGCGACGGAGATTATGGGCGACACAAAAATCCCATTAGATTTTCAATAGACTTTTTTGCAATTGAAGAGTGAAGAAATGTACCACTTCCCTTCCCCCAATCAGTCATAAAAGACTGTTACAAGAAAAAGAAAAACTGAAGTATGAATTATTCGATCAACTCTCGAACGAGGGAACTTCATCGTCGGTTTCTTACGACATCTTATCATGGTTTTGAGTGACGAATGGAAATTCTAGAGTTTGCACTATTATGTGAGAGTCGCATTTTATGATTCTGACAAATGGATTTTCCAGTCGATTCATGTATGATCAGACGATTAGGTGAATCTTATTATATGAAATGTTATCATTAAGAACAGGCAATTCTCGGATATTGGCCCAGATGTTATCCAATTCGTTTAATTTCTTGTCATTACTATCACGAGTGTTGGGGCATGTGGATTCTGAGTATCGAATTCGTTGATTGAGTTATCACTGTTTGGTTTTATACAGACTGCCGACAATGGGAAAAGTCGAGAGGTGGAGGTCGACATTGATGAACTGCTGGACATGGACAGCGATGATCACAGACGAGCCCATCTCCAAGTGAGTTCAGACATTTTTTAAAGTCAAATTTTAGGGCCGGGTGTATTACCTTTCGAACGTTATTTCTATGTTTTTCTTCATCTTTCGTCATCTGAAATTGTCAATTGAGTCCTGCATCACGCAGAAGTTTTGAAAAATTATGAATGAATAATTAAAAAAAAGGAGAAGAAATTCTTAATTTTTTCACAGAGCATTTTTAATTTATATTCAGAATAAGTTGAATAACAAGGAATTGAAAAATGTATCTGATTTACGGTGACAAATGGCGGCCTGTCACTTAATATCATGCAATTGCAACTGCAATTGCAATTAATTCAGAATGAGTTGAAAAAAGTGGAAATTACAAATATCTGATTCGCTGTGGCAAATTATCTATTAGCTGACATTCTGAATGCAATTTGACACTGAATATTCATGTTTTGATTGAAAATTCAAGTAAACCGGTGAAATTTCTGTCTTCACGTTGCTAAAAAAATTGAAATTCAATGGATTTTTCACCTATAATACCCCAAGAGCTTCATAATTTCAGATTTATTTGCCTCTAAATCGAATGCAATGTGGCTTTACTGAAAAATACTACCAAACTGTCCATAAAATTTCTTTTTTTTTTCTTAATAGCGTCATCAAGATAATTACACAATTGCGTAGATGTATACTTCCTTAGTGCAGTTTCTATTGATGATTATCTGGGTAATGAGCGATGCTCTTGAAAAGAAAATGTCGCTTGATAATTTCTCCTAACGTCACTCACTATCGAAATGATTCAATTATTGTCGATACAACGTGAGTGAATGCTCTAATGAACTTGTAACATTCTCATTACGACTCATCTTCTGTTACAGGAATTATTGGTGGATGCAAAAAAACCACACGATGTGAAGGTAACTAGAAAATCTACATTTTAATGACTTATCACGTATGAAAATAATTACTAGAAAATTCTATCGGAATTCTACGGGAAATATTATTATTTTGTTTTTCGATTTCTGTTAGGAATCTTGCAGCATTTCTACGGGTTTTTACTTTTAATATAAATGGATAAAATAAAATCGGTATTCTTCACATAAAAATTTTTCAGTATGAATTTTTATCTCTTGAGGGTATCCAAGTACTTTGACTATTTTTTCTCTAGTGAAATGGTTTTCTACTTTTATCGTCGAACATAAGAGCTTTCAATTGACCCTCATTTGACCCTAAGTTTTCGAAGATTTTACAATGATTTTATCATTTAAACTTTCCAGGTCTGCGTTTGAATCTCGATATTGAACCGTTAGAAAACATTTAAAAAATCAGAAAAATAATTAGAAAGTTTATAATTAGGATGATTGATTAAATAATTTAAAAATTACAATTTTTGAAAATTACACGCATTTTCTAGAAATAATTTGTAAACAATTAATTTTCCATTATAAAAATCATTTGTTTGGAATCGTAACAAATTTATTCATATTCAGAATTTCATCAGAAATCGATTTCATGCCTAAAAACAGATTTCCAAAACAATTTCAATGATTTATTCATAAACAATGAATGTTTAAAAAAATAATGCTGTGCAAAATGTCATTTGAATGACGCTGAATATTCATAATTTTTTTCAAATTTTTCTCACGCAATTTAATTGACAAATTTGATGATTGAAAATACTTGAATCTATAGTGTGGTCTCTAACAAACTGTAAAAGATGCTTGGATATTTTTAATACTCTATTTTTCTTCATCTCCCTAAAAATAAAAGAAGAAAACTCAATCGAATTTCCTGTAGAATTTCTGTGGAAAGAAACTTCAACAAAAAAAGCTTCACAGAAAAACTTATTATGAAAATCTATCAATTCCCCCTTTTGAATATTTTTCATTTGATTTCTTTCATTGAAAACACCACATTTCGACACTGAGGAACTTTTCCGGCGAATATGAGGTTACAAGACGAGCCGAAGGCGAGTTCTGTAATTATATGAGGTAGAAAAGTTCCCACGGCCGTGTGTCAAACAATATTTTTGTCATTGGACCTAGTGACGAAAAAAATTCATAAATTTCCTAATCACAATTTTTCGTAATTCCAGAAATTCATCAACGATTTATTAGAAAAAGCGAAAACACTCTGAAGAGCAAGTACCTGCCATTGGCTCCGAGTACTAATACAACCAGCATCTCGTTACTTGCTCACTCCTCCGAGTGCACCAATGGGCTAATGAAACGAATCCTACCAAACGAAGAAGTTAAAGACGAAAAGCTTGAAAAATTGTAACAATGAATTCAAAAAGTCACAGTTTGTTGATACCACCGAATCAACAACTGTACTCCAGTCACTGTGACTTTTTATAACAATTATCTTACCAGTTCTCCCTGTGAGGAAACTAGCGACTGACATACGACGCGATTTGCTGTAATTCTGCGATAAAATAGTGAAACGTTACAAATCAAATTAGACATGTTTATTAAGTTCTCATTTATTTCAGAAACGAGTTATTTTAGGAGAACATGTGAGAATAACTTTTTCTAGGGGAAAGAAATTCCAACAAAATGTCTTCCGACATTTTCCCCTAAAATCACTCAGCTGAGTTAATTTAATATTCAGGCACACGGAGGAAATTGATTTGTTATATTTCACTATTTCACGTGTGGATTGAACATTTTTTAAAACAAAATATTAGTTTCGCTTTTATTTTTTACTCCAAGTGAAAAAGTGCAGCAATGCAATTTTTAATTTACGATCGATTGGTCGATTTTATTGATTATAGTTACACTTAAGTTAATGTTCGTTCAAGAATGAGGATTTTGATGGAATTTTGGAAAGTAACACGATAAATAGATTCCCTCCATTCGTTAAATTCGATGAAGGTACAAAAAAGGGTTTGGACAGAGGCATTTTACAAGCATAGAAAGTAATAGAGGACACAAAAAACCAAATTGTCAAGCAAATTAATTCTTAAATACAAGAAAATTCATAGTGACATGATGACACGAGGTAAATCAATATTGGGAAGTTTTTTAGAATTATCGTGGAATTGAATGGGATAAACTTTTTATTGGAATCTTTTTTCGACGGCATTTACAGCCAGACAAACATCTGCATGAAAATGTTACCATTTAAAAATTAAATTACCCGTTCAGATTCGAACATGATAACAGATAACTGAAGGATTTCGAACTTGAATTGACTCATCTCGTCTCATTATTTCACTAAATTGTTTCAACACTGAAACACTACATAGAACGTTCCAGCTTAGTTTGTTGTGAAGAATTAGTTTAATGGATTAACCAAAAAAAAATGGCACACTAATTTAGAAAAATTCACTCAGGCAATAAAATAAATTGTCAAGTGCCAAATAGATGTTTACACGTTAAACGAAATAGTAGTTCCGTCTAGAAGTGTTTTGCAGTTGGAAGAAAATTAGTTTTCGTGTTTTCTGTCACGAGATTAATGTGATTGTCGAAGCAGTCGCCTTTAGCAGATCAAAAAGTCATTCTGTACTGATTTGGAAATGTGATGTGATGTGAGTCGAGTTGCTCTTGTGTTATTTATGAAAAAACGTCAGAAGAATTCCTTCAGGAATTTTTTTCATACAACAAAAGCTTCTCGACATTTCTCCTTGAACAAAATTTTTTATGGAAAATATCTTCGAAGGGAGGGGGTTTAAAGGGAAAAGTCATGAAAGATCTTAAAAAAATGAATCCAGAGTAATTTGTCGGATAATTGGATAATTAACAGAGATATTACAATCCACTCATCACCTTCTACCATTTCAATACGGAAAATCATCGATGGATTTCTGCATTATTTTTATTTAATCAAAGTAACCAAATTTTAATTCTGCTGTGAACGTTTTTTGATACGAACATACTGCCTGCTCAAGCAAACGTAAGAAAACCTAAATGTCCCTTTACCAGAATGATGATTAAAATTGTGGAAGTAATTTAGAGTTAACCATCGACGTCTGTAAGTAGTTTTAATCGCTTTGTAGATACATATCTCAATTCAATTGTCTCACCCGCATATCCTCATTTAGATTAATTTAAGGAATCGTTGATGTGATAAAATTGATTGGAGAATGACAAAAAGTCAAGAATTGAACGAACAAAATTCTGGATGCAAGTAGTCAAACTTATGAATGGAATTATCTCGACAGACATTCAGTAAATTGCAAAATGTCAGAAGACCTTATTTATAGCTGAGAGAATTCTCAATGAAAAATGTCTTACCACATTTTCCCTTAGAACAGCTTGTTTTCGAGATAATTTGGCGATTCTGTTTTGCCACTTTAACGGAAAAAAAACGTGGAATCAACGTATGAAGTAGATGGACTTTAAGAACAAAAAATTAGTCAAATATTAATCAACTAAATGAAGCAAAAACTAAAATTAAACGATGAATATGCTCGATTTTTTATGATATTGAACGAAAAAATTCAGATTTTAACGAACAAAAAATACAAAATAAACTGCCAAAGATTTATTTCATTGCGTAGAGACGAGGGGAGAAAATTCGAGATCGAACTTTGATCGTGGTAATCACTCAGGGGCTCTAGACTCACAGCTCGAACAGCAAATAGAAGAAAATATTAAATAAAATTGGCAGTAATGAGTTGTGATAATCAGTACGAAAATACCTAACGACGATTCGAGTGATGAGTGAAATGAATAATTAAGATTTGATACGAAATGAACCTAGAATCAAACAAACAATGGTCTCGATTGTCATTTTAATGTTAACTAAGAGATAATGAGGAAATGCTTGGTCAGCTTGAATCAACGAAACGATCTCTAACAAATTTTATTCAATTTTTGTTCTCGACCTTCTCGGAGTGCAGAAATAACTTAATACTCGAATTGATTCATATCATTGGTTTCAAAATGCCAAGATTTTTTTTAAATCATTAACATTAGAGAGAATGGAGTGAGAAATTTTACGAAGTAAGTTTGAAGGAGACGAAACAGGCATTATCAGTCTAAGTTATCTGTAATTTCTCATTATCAAATTTTTTAGTTTATTTGTTGTGTGTATTTTTAATAACTTATTATTAATTACTTTTAATCAGTTGATTATGTTCTCGTACTTCCAAGAAATAAGGGGTGGAGTGGTAACGAACAGGGGATTCACACTGTACAAATTTAGCAAAGTTTTTCATGATGAGATGTCGACTGCAAAAAAGTCTGTCGATATTTCTCTCCAGATAACAGTTCTAAAGATATTGGCAAAATCATTTGTGTAAACTTCAGAAAATTTTTTCTTCCTCATTCGACAAATACCTTCAAAAAGTAGAAGTTTATTCATTTGAAAGTCGCATTTTGCAAGAAATTGAATGAAAAATATCTTTTGATAAATTTTCGTAAGTTTCTTGAGTCAACTTGGTTCATAACTTTGTTTTCGAAAAATGTCTCCGAATCTAAGGGCGATAGCGAAATTTTCATAATAACCTTTTTTGTAGCTCTTAATTTGCTCTACAAAAAAGGTCATAATAAAAATTTTGCTGTCCGCCTTAGATTCCGAGATATTTATTGAAAACTGATCAACAATCAAGATCGACTTAAGCCTTTTTACCGCTTCACTACTGAAGTAACAAAGAGATTTGCACATTAGTCTGCAAACATTTTTGGAGAGAAAGAGGTGGAAAAAATTCTGGTACAAGAAGAGCTCTCGACGTTTTGATTATCAAATTCTCTTCATATTGGTGGATTTAAAAAATTCCAAAGATATTTGCGACCATCTGCTGTTCCTTACCGCTCCGCTCCTAGCAATGTGAACAACGCATTTTTTAAGTTCAGAAATGTTAGAAAATATTGTGATGCTTGAAATGAATTCTCGCTGATTAGAACTATAAATGTAGCTGCTTCCAAGTGAAAACGAACAAAAAAAATGGATTGAGATAGGTAAAGAAAATTGAAAATTTTTTGAGTGTTGACGAGCTTAATTGTGAGGTGCATTTTGAGTAAAAATGAATAGACAACATTTTGTTATTATAGAGAAGAACATTGATGGAAAGAGTTTTTTGTCACAACTGAACAATGAAGAATCAATTTTTCCATGAAAAAGATGAGTAAGTGAATATGGATATTTGATAGTACTCAGCAGTGCTTTTGAATGAGGATCAATACCTGAGGTTTAAGATTTTCGGGCAATTTTTGTAGACTGTAGGGTTTTATAAACAATCATCCCCCTTTTTCAATGTCATACCCATCATGAAACAACATTTTCATATAAAGAAAAAAATGAAAAATAAAAAAAATGAATTGAACATTTTTTGTCATAGAAATATCGTCGTCCAAGCGCACCATATTAATGCATTGTAATAGTGATTAGAAACGTAATTGAATAAAAAAATCTCCCGATTGTTGTATCTTTGCAGTCTTTTGATGGATGAAAAAACAATAGAATTATGAACGTGTACGAATTTATTGGAAGTAAATTCAATTTTTTGCGATGTGACTTTTTTTTATTTTTTTGAGAAAAATAATTCCCATTATGCAATAACTTTCTTATTAACATTTCACTAACGAAATGATGTATTGTCAATACCTGAGGGGCTAATGGATTTAGAACAGGCTATCAAAAGGCCGTTTTTGTAGAGAATTTCATCAGATACAAAAGTGGTTTCTCAATGCTTGTTTTCTAAACCTGCAATTTTTTTTTAGATACTCGCAAAAATGCGTAAATTACATTTTTTAAGGTGTCTTGATACGTATTGCACTGCTTCTCAACGCTAATTTTTACGTTGATAAGAAGAGAAGCAAAACTCCAAAATTAATTTTTAGGAAATTTTAAATTTAATACCCGCGTGAATTATCTTTCGAATGTGATCATGGTTGTTTTTTTTTTCATTTTGATAATCTGAAATGCTATTCGGTATTTACATAGCCCTGGAGTCTCCAAAAATTATGATTGTACAATCAAAAATATGTTGAAAAAAACTGATCATTTTCAAAGAGCATTTTTGAATAATATTGGGAAATAAACCCAATAGGGAGGAAATTGCAAATTAATAATTTGATGTATCTAATGGCTGTTAGGTGGTCATTTATCACAGTAGTCAATGGCTGTCAGATCGTTAGTTACCATGATAAATTATCCATTCACTATTTCGGACTTATTTCTTAATCTTTATGAAAAACGCTCTTTGAAAATGTTCAGTTTTTTTTCTACTTTTTTTGATTATGCAATCATAATTTTTAGGGACTCCTGCGTGATGTAAAATCCAATGGAAGTTGTGATATATTTCAGATTATGAAGATGGAAAAACAATCGAGATAATGATTCGAAAGATCATCCACCCGGGCCTTAATCAAGCAACATTTTTTATCGATAATTAGACGAGCACAGCAAGTCTCTTGCCGTTTCCAACGAAATCTACTGTATTTGTTTAATTGCAGAATAAAAACTCGAGGAAATTTTTTCCACAGATCGGCATCAATCATTACTTTTAGTAATATTATCAGCAGTTGCACCTTATAGTAATTTAGATTTATTTATCGTAATTGAAATTTGAAAATTAATATAATAATTGGTAATTTAATTTCTCAATTATTGGTTGGTAAAATAATTCGAATTTGAATATTTAAATTGATAGTTATTTTTACCAATCAAAAAATTGGTAAGTAATATCAACCATTGACTTATTCTAAATTTAACTGTAATTCAAAATTTCGATTATGCCGATGTCTGATTTTTTCAGTCCCAAACCCAATGAAAACCCACCATATCAATCATTGATTGTATTTATCAATAGTCCTCACAGAAAGATTGAAATTAATTCTCCCAATTCTTTCTACATTTCCAGAAAATCACTTTCACAATAATTTCTCCTCGTTGAACTCAAAACCCATAAAAATTGACCAATTCGGAAAAAAAATTCTTACTAATCTATGTACAAATACAATTTCATCAATTCTGTAGGGTAGTGGTGGAAAAGATGAGTCAATCCAACATCAGAAGGCTTTGTGATTAATATCTAAATGCAATGGACAGAGAAATCTTTCGCGGCGATTTCATTCGTTTCTTCTCATTTAAGAACATAAGAGAAATATTTATTTCGTCCCCCAAATTGGAGGCTGTTCGGAAAAATAACAGAAAATTTCGATAAATATTGAATTAATTTCAGCTGTGAATAATTACGGATTAAACATGTTTGTTTATTAAAAATAAACAAAATCTCAAACTAGTTTTGCTTGGGCCAACAAAATAGATAGTTGAAAATTACCAAAAAAGAAACTGCTTGATTCAAATGCCAAAATCTGAAATATGAGTGATTGCTTTGCTTTCGACAACAACGAAATATTTGACTCAAGAGGCAGATGATTCACAGGAAACGGAGCCTTTTCAGGGTGAAAATATTTCAAATAGAGGACAGTTCATCAAGAAATATTTTGTCCCTAATAAATTACAAGATTGCTATCATATCATTATTATTATTTCATTTAAGGATTAATTCTTCATCTGTGATTATTGAATAGCCGAAATGGAAAATTACTGTCCCATGTTTCGTATAAAACTAACATTTTTCGGTAGCGGAAACGTATGAGATTATCGAATAACGAAGAAGTAGAGCTAGAAATGGCATTTCGTGCTTTCACAAAGAATACAATTTTTTTGAAACTACTAAATTCACTTTTACGACAATAATTTTCAATCTCGGCGCACTCTTTGTATGTTTGGCACAAAGAAATCTTTTTTGATAATTTTTAAAAAACTTTTCTTGGCCCAAGTGAAACTTGTTTCAGAACTCTGAGGTTTTTCCCTAAGTAAAGTGACTGAAATGGAAAGCTCTATAGTTTTCATTCTCCTCCGCAAAATAATTTATTTAGGGGAGAGTGGGGCAAAATGAAACAGTCGAAAAACGACGGTTTGACACCATTCAAGCAAAAAAATTGTTTTTTCATTAAATTTTTTAAAATTAATTTTTGTTCATTAACTTTTTTTTTATTCTTGGGAGTACTGATGAGAATAATAATTTTTCATTCAGTAGAATTGAAAATTACGCAGAACTTTTGACGAAAGAAGATTTTCTCAATGTATTAATTGAAAAGAAAATGAAACAGCAAAATCCAAAGTCCACAGCACGGCCCAGGGGGAGATCCAGAGGAGGAAAAAGGAAAATTTGATGCGGAATTTCAATCGAATGAAAAAAGAAGACTGTAATCGGCCTGATCTAACCAACTGAATTATAAGACAAATATAAAATTATTATTCTCATCAGTACTTCCAATAAAAAAAAATTAATAAAAAAAAGTCAATAAAAAAAACCTTTTTTGCTTGAATTGCGTCAAAAAATCCTTTTCCGGCCGTTTCATTTTGTCCCACTGTCCCCAAAAAAAACGTCGCCACGTCCCTTCGCCCAGAATCCACTAGAAACTAAAGTCCTTCGTTAACTCATCTCATTTCCCCACTCCCCCACGAACTCCCTCAAAATCAGTGTTTAGACTTCGATATCGTAGTATTCATCTGCTTGCTCCCACTCAACACAATAAAAGGCGACTGAGTCTCCTTCTGCTTGGCCTGGAGAAGGTTCAGCGTCCCCAACGGAGTATCAGTGGAGGACATCCTCTTCATGAGCACCTCCTGCTCCGCCTTCTTCATCCTCTTCTCCACCTTGTTCTTCCCCGGTCCCTTCCCATGGAACTTGTGCGACAGATACCTGAAAGCCTCCTTAGGCGTCAGCACATGTCCATCATCATCAATATACTCCAACTTCGGATTGGGCTTGAACCCGTCCCTCTCCTTGAACTCAGAAGTGGGTCCATTGAACCGATCCCTCCTCCCGAACTTATCGTCATCCCCATAGGTCTTATCCTCGATGGAGTAATTCTGCGCCTGGAGATGAGCAAAACGACTGACAGAGGGTCTATTAGTGTCTTCCTTCTGCAGATAGCCCTTACTCATCGCCAGCTTCAACGCTCCCCCCACCCCCTGCCCCAGAGAGGGTTCAATATCCAGAATGGCAGCCTCAACAGCCACAGGCTCTGCCAACTTCTCCTCCACCTCGACAGTATTCCAGGCCCCACGTCCATCATCCTCCTCCTGCATGACCTCATCCCTCACCTCCGGTTCCTCAAAGTCCATCATGTCCTGGTCGTTATCCTCCCTGTTCCCAGCCAGGCCATAAGTCGGGATGTCCCCAAGAGTCCTGCAGAACTCAGCAGTGGCAACGAACTCAATAGTCCCTCCATTGTCCTCCACCTCCTCGACTTCTGTCTTGATGAAATCTCTAATCGTCTCCAGACTCTTCTTCTTCGGCTTCAGCAGCTTCTGCTGCTTTCGACTGAGTTGCAGCTCCTCCCTGTAATCCTCCTCTGTCTTGATCTCCTCCTTGACAGGATCACGAACTGACGAATCACCCGGACGTTTTCTCCTCCTGCTGCCAAGGTCCCTGAGGTAATCAGTATCCGGGATTAAATCGTCAGCCGTGAGGACCTTGTTCCTCAGCGACCTCTTCACCTTCCTCTTCTTCTTGACCTTCTTGAATTTAGATAATTCCTCCTCGTTGTAGTATTCACTCGCGAGCTTGAGCTCCGTAATTTTGATGGTCTCCAGTCGTTTGTTCGCAAGCTTCTGCTTGATCATCACAGACCTCCGCTCATCCGCCTCCTTGGCACTGTCGATCCCCAGGGCGAAGGACTGCTTTTGCTCCCCGTCGATCTCCTCGTCGTACTTCTCGAGGACTTTATTCTTCGGTAGACCAAACTCATCGAAGTTGTCGTCGTCGTAGGCGTCGTAACCAGGCTTCTTCTTCTTGTTGATTACGCTCCTCTTGTATCGCTCATCATCCCTCATGTTGACGTTCTCCAGGACGTCCTCCTCGTCATCCAGGACCGCTTTGTCCTTCAGGGTCAGGATTACGTTCCTCTCGGCGAAGTTCTCGATGTCGTGCTCCACCCTGAGACCCCTCAAGTCCCTCTCAGTGTATGCTTGCTTCCTCTCGCTCTGGACTTCTTCCTTCACCAAGGACTCAACTCCGAAGACCGCTTCCATCTCCTCCAGGAGTTTGGCTCTGTCCTCGGCTTTCTTCTTCTCCTCAGCGAGCTTTCGGTTCTTCTCCACCCACAGGTTGGCGTCATCGTTGGAGTCGTCCTCTCCCAGGAGATGAACTTTGGAGAGAGTAGCCTCGATCTTGCGTTTCTGCTTGTGAGTCTCTATCCTCTCTCGGTATTTTTGGGTCTGGGCTGTGCTAGCTGCGTTCTCCGCTGGCTTGTGGTAGAACTCGCCGAGGTCGTCCTTGAGCTTGTTGGGGTCCTCCTTCGAGGGGCCTGAGTCGACTTCCAGGGGCTTGAGACCCAGTTGTGCACGAAGTTTGTTGGTTTCCTCGATGGAACAGCTGAGGACAGCTGCGCCTCCCTTAGGGGAGGGACTCCGGGGCTTCGTCGAGATCTTTGGGGGCGGTGGGGCATCTTCGGGGGGTCTCGAGATCTTTGGAGGCGGTGGGGCACTCACGATCTCCACTGGAAAGAACAGACTGTGAACAACGAACCCTCGAGATAATTTTGTTATTTTTTAGGGGTGTGGGGTGGGTACTCTAGGTTACACCTCTATATATTAGTGGAATCGTTTAGGATTCGTTACACTGTCCCACATAAAATCAGAGAGCTGCACTTCAGTATGAGGTATTCCATGCCAAATGAGTCAACGGCTAACCCTTACCCTCTTGAAAATTGATGGCGATTTTTTCTACGATTACGGGGCTTGAAAAACTATCACTCAAATTTTTTCAGATTTCTTTGACAGCCCAGTTCGGAAATATGATTTTTTTCAAATTATTCGGTTTTTTACGATAACTCGAGTTCTACTCATCCGATTTCGATTTATTAGGGGGCAAAATTTTCCATTTTTCACCACCTATAAAAATATATTTTTTTTTAATTTTCCAATCTTTAGATGCTCGAAATAACAAATTTTCGAAAAAAAAAAGTTGAAAAACTTGACTTTTGCCAATTACGTCACGGCCGATTATTTTAATTTTTTTTTTCAGTAATTCTTATAATGAAAACAAAAATTTTGAGCCGTCATACATGTTGGGTTCCATTCAGGATCTATTTTTTTTTCAATTTTTTTTTTTAAATTGCGAAAATTTGGTGAAAACACCTTAAAACGACTTTAATTATGTATCGAAAAAATATGTAATATATAGGTATATATTTAAATTTACTTCATACTGTTTATAATCAAAGTCAACCAATGACAATTTGGGGTATTTTGACCGAATTCGCGTAATTTTGAGGATAAAAACATGTATGACGGCTCAAAATTTTTATTTTTATTACAGGAATTACTGAAGAAAAATTAAAATAATCAACCGTGACATAACTGGCCAAATTCAAGTTTTTCAACTTTTTTTTCGAAAATTCCTTATTTCGAGCATCTAAAGATTGGAAAAAAAAATGGACAAAAAACATTCTTATAGATGGTGAAAAATGGAAAATTTTGATTCCTAATAAATCGAAATCGGATGAGTAGAACTCGAGTTATTGTAGAAAAACGAACAATTTGAAAAGAAAATGTCTCCGAACTGGGCTGTCAAAAAAATCTTAAAAAATTTGAGAGATAGTTTTTCAACCCCCCCCCCCCCCAATCGTAGAAAAATCGCCATCAATTTTCAAGAGGGTGAGGGTCAGCCGTTGACTCATTTGGCATGGAATACCTCATATAATAAAGTGAAAATTCAGAGAGTGTGATACCCGGGTATTCAAACGATTTCAAAAGGAGCACAGATGTCTACAGTCATCGTATAGCAAAAAGCATCATCAAACAAAATTGGCAAAGAATATGAGAAGTTGATTATTAATTGATCTGGTTCGTCTAAATGCCTAAATTTTCTCTCAAAAATGAATTTATTATTGAAATCATCCATCTTTCCATTCTGAACAATAGGGGAATTATTGGTCCGTTCATCGAAGTGAAAAATCTCGGGGACTTACTAGAATTTTTAATGAATTATATTACATGAATTTTATTGACTGGTTTTTATGACAATATGCACCTCAGTAACGAAGCGGTAAAACGGTTCAAGTCGATTTTCGACTGCTGGTCAGTTTCCAATGAATATCTCGGAATCTAAGGAGAATGGCAAAATTTTTGTTATAATTTTTAACTCACGACGAAGACGTGGCTGGGGAAGAGGTCCAAAAGCCCCTTTCATAGAAATTGCTCTAGTCTTTCAACTTGAAATATTTTTCTATTCCTGTGATTACCCTGACCTGTAATATTTAGAGGTGTAACCGGTACTCTGAAGGAACTTACCATCGCTGTCGTATTCCTTGCGTTCTTTCCTCTTGTGCTTCTTGTGGTGCCTGCTACTGTGTCTCTCTGGAGAATACGATCTTGAACGGGATCGAGAGCGGGTTCGACTCCGGTGACGACGTTTCTTCACTTCGCGGGATTTATCGGATTTGTGGCGTTTGGAGGAACCCATTTTTTATTCTGAGGACGGTCTGATTGAAACTGATTCTGAGGGGATATTGATGGTTATGGGGTTGCAAGCAGTTGCAAGCCAACAAACACTGCCAAACACTGCTCGACGTTTGGAAAACTTAACCTCAATTTTCAGCTGGGGATTGTCACTAGGGGCTCGAAAGATTTTCGTTGGTACTGGGTGTGTGCTACCAATTCCTTCAGGTTAGGGAATTTACGAGTAGTGATTTAGTTATGTTCCTCCAGAGGGAAGCACCTCTTCCGTTTTCAAATTTTCGTCGGGTCGGTGTTGATCTTTATTGGCACTCGGAAATTTTCAATAGAAAAAAATCGAGTAACACTGTTAAAAATTTTTGTTTTGTTATTCCACTGAAATTTCTGGAAATCTTGTCATTGAAAATTCAGAATTTCGGGGAAAAATCAAACAGAACTGTAAATTTCAGTTCTATTTTTGCATGAAAATGAATAAAAAGCCAGAAATTTCTGGTAAATATATTCTTGAATTTTCAGGACAATGGGATTCTAGATGTGGGACACTAAATGTGATTCAGGGGGGAAAAAATCATGAAATTTCAGATTTCAGAGAAAATTCAATGTAATTTGACACTGAATATTCATATAAGATTGGAAATTCAAATAAATTAAAAAATTCTCGTCTTTGTACTGCTTAAAATTCTGGAATTGTACTGAATTTTCAGGGAAACCTGAAATTTTATTATTTCATCATATAATTTTATATAATTTATATAATTTATTTTTTCATATCTTTTTATTAATGAAAAAGATATGATTTACTTTTTTTTGCAATGAAATTTATTCTTTAATCAATTGGGTTATATTTTTAATTCAGTTTAATATCTGGGGAAATTTCAAATACGAAACATGCATATCCACATCATTTATGTAGTCGATGAAAGTGAGGCCAAAGTAGATCATTTGAATGATAATTGATTCAATTTCAAGCTTTCCTTTTTTTTATTTAAATAATCAGTGGAAGTAAATTTTCCAAAAGACAACAAATCAATAAACTTTTCAATACCATAAGAATAATTTTCCCAATTCTTTCATAAATCGAATGGAAAAATGATGGTACACGGAGAGAAATACTGAATAAAAATCACGTATCTTTTCCGTAATTACGGAGTGAAATGTGGTTGTAGGAAATTTTACGGAACTGTCACGGAATTTTTCGAGAACGTTCCGAAATTTTTAACTGAATCTCCTGTGCAAAATTACGATACCGTCACTTAAATTTTCTGAGTCGATTCCGTAATCAGTGAGCGAACTATGAGTTTCGTAATTTTTACTGAACATTTCTCTCCGTGTACATACATATAGCCAGATCGTGTCTAAAAATTGCATATTCGGATTTTTGAGATCATAATAAGTCGATACAACACAAAAAAATCCAGAAGTTTAATTATTTTTGCTAATAAATTAGCACTATGCTTCCAAATGGTCATTTTGCTGATTTTTTTCCATTGTAAGGGAGGATGGGGCAAAACGGCCCCCCTTCAATCGTCAATATTTTCCGATTCAATAATCCGATTGGGATGAGTTAGAGCTCGTTTTGAAGAATGAAAAATTATCTTCAAAATGAAGTTGAAACTGGGAATTTTCACAATGTCATTCACAAGTTATTGACAATTGAAGGGGGGCCGTTTTGCCCCACCCTCCCCTATATCATTCATAGCCTATTTTATTTTCTTGAATTGAATTAATTTCGTTCCAACTAATTGTTTTAGATTTTCCACTTGAAATGAAATTGAAATGAAATTCTAAAAATTTATGAAAATTTCGATGAAATATTATTAAGAATATTTCATTTATACATAATTGAATGCATTCAAAACATCACATTTAAAGGGACAATCAAAAAGCTAACCTTCAGAGCAATTCATGAAAAATTCGAAATTCCCAAAAATTATCCTAAAAATCAAATTAACCGAGACAGTTATTGTAACCATCTTTCAACTTTATCACAGTCGCATTGAAACAATCATATTAAGCTATGATTGAATTTATTTGAAGCGTAATATTCAGGGATATCTGCTGAATTCTGATTTTCGAAAAATACGAAATTTTGGGAAAATTCCACAGAAATCAAAATAACGATTATTGGTACCGCTTTCATCTACGAACTCAGACAAAAGGACAAACATCCCAACGAATTTTTAAGCCGTCATTCAATGAATTTAGAATATTTTTTTTAGTTACCGTGTTAAAACTGAATTTTGACAAAATTCGAAAATTTTAAAAATTTATCATTGAATTAAATTTTAATTAGTGGTGATGGATAGGGCTTAGCAATACCTTCATTTAGGAAAAAAGAATGATTCAATTACATCGATTCATTAGTAAAAAATTGACGAAAAACTTGGTCACATGCATACATACGTACATACAGACAGACACGATCTAAAAAATGCATTTTCGGAATTTTTGAATCATAATGGGTCGATATAACACAAAAAATTCAAAATTTAAATTTGAACTATTACAGTGCTTCCATTCGGAAGAAAAACGTAAAAAATCGGATGGCCCTGGGGTTAAATAAATTCATATACGGAGAGAAATGTTCAGTACCAATTACGGAATCGACTCAGAAAGTTTAAGTGACGGTATCGTAATTTTTCACAGGAGATTCAGATAAAAATTACGAAACGCTTTGCCGTGATCGGCATCAATCATTATTCCAGAAATATTAAGAGAATTATTTCCCCAAATAACCGAATTCATTCGTTTATCATTGGAACTTGGAAAATGATAAATAATTGAGAATTTAAATTTTTTCAATAACTATTAGGTACATAATTGGAAATTTTCAAAAAATATTAGAGATTATCAAATAATCGCCATTCTTGCGAATTTGATTATTGATTGGTAAAATAATTCGGAATTCGAATATTTAATTGTTAATTAATTAATAATTGAAAATTGTTAAGTTCTATTACTTGATTGAGTATTTATGAAATTAATGGTAACGATAATTTATGATTATGCCTATCTCTGCACTCTGGAAAAATTCCGTGACAGTTCCGTAAAATTTCGTACAACCACATTTCACTCCGGAATTACGGAAAAGATACGTAATTTTTATTGAATATTTCTCTCCGTGTAGAGCAAAAAAAGTCCGTCTCACATTATTTCCGAGAGGTTTTTCTCGAACCGCCGATGATGATTCCAAAAGAGGGAAGAACAGAAGGTCCAAGACCATTTTTGGCTGTCGAAGGTCTGTCATCAAATTCAATGGTGGAAGATCATTCTATTTTTGTTTCCGTCATATAACTCAAGCTGGGTCGATGTCTTATGTTGATTCGAAGTTTGCGGTCTCAATATTCCTCGATTTCAGCGGGATTATCGTTTCTTTTTCATAATTCGGAGAGGAGTGCTTTAATCTTTTTTTTGGGTCCTCATATTTTTCATTCGGATTGGTTGAAATTGGGAAGAAATATGAAGATAGAATCAGTGTGAAGTGGTGAAGGTTAAATTGGCTCTGAAATGAATGAGTTTTAGATCGATATCTCCTGATTTGAGGTAGATAGAGGAATTTTTGTTGGAATATTTTTTGTGGGGCTAGGGAGAAGTGCCTGTAACAAATCCGTTATTTTCTCCAAATTCTAAAATTCTAAAGTTTTCGCAAGAGGCGATATTTAGGAGAGATTGCGTTGTTAATCGGTCTTTAATCTTTACTTTATTGAGATATCAATTGGTGTTTGGTTGATGGTTGATTCCATGGGAGTCATTGTGCCAGACACTGACTGATGCTTGTTGGTTCGATTTTCTCAAATTATTATGAAGTAAAGATGAAAAGAGAGCGGGACTACGCAAAGTTAATTAAGAATAATAATCACACAGAACAACCTAAACCTCAATTACGTGTTGATAAACGTAATTTACGCTTTAAAAAGGCGAATTTTACGGTCAAAATAATACGTACATTACGCCTGAACAAAACGTATTTTACGATTAGCGAAACGTAATTAGTATCAGTAACGTCTGTGGTATTAGTAACGTAATATAATGTGTTGAATCCATTTCTTTTCACAATGAGTTGTCTCGACGTATTTTGTTATTAACGGAGATAGCAAAATTGATTAGTCCGAGATTTTTTTTTGTACGGAGAATATACAAAATGGTAAATTCCTTTTGTGTACTTACATGTATGTAATTTACGACAATTTTGAGCGTAATTTATGCTCAACTTCAAGCGTAAAATACGCTTTAGAAAACTTAAAAGACGACTTCTTAAACGTAATTTACGTTTAGGTTTTTTTGTGTGATCGAATTACCAACACTTTTCTTGAAATTATTTATAAACTTTTGACGTGGATACGTCTAGAGATGCAAAATGACCGTAATTTTTTAGATTGCGTCATATGACCAAAAAATGACGGTCTTGTGACGGTCATGTGACGCACAAATTTTCCAACTACAAATGATTGTCACAAATCATTTGTAACCAAATTGTTGTCAAACCATCTATATAGTTGCATAATGACGGTCATAACTAATTTCCAATTTGTGACGGTCATGAATAAAACAAAATAGTTTCATCTATATGGATGGAAAAAAAACGTGATTTCCATTTTAAAATGCGGATTAGGCCAATACAAAAGGAATTCAACTGAAAATTGACCGAGAAAAAAATTAAGTTTCATCTATATAGATGAAAAATGACTGCCATTTTTTCTTGACAAGTTGTGACGGTCACAGAAGGGGGAGGGGGAATTGTGACAGCTGTCATGAACGCCTCGTCATGTGACCGTCATTGACGAGGTCCATTTTGCCCTACCCCTCCCCACCTCTATTTAAAAAAATAATTGACTTTTGCTGAGACGCAAAATTTTGTCAAAAACTCACGAAATTGTAAAATTAACGTTGTGGGCGTAATAGAATTTGCAAAAAAGGGAAGATCCAAACCATATCAATAATTGGCGAAAATCCCCATATATATTACGCAGAAAATTTCGGGACATTTCTTCGGGAGCTCCAAAA
>NW_021680955.1:241784-378342 GCF_001412515.2 Diachasma alloeum
CCCCCCCCCGAGACCAATTTTTACGGATGCCATCTAAAAGTCCCCTGCAAGACCGGTAAATATCCGGAAATTTACCGGTAAATTTTTCGCTGGGTCGCAAAAAATAATTTCCAACACGTTTCCTCAAAATCACTCACCCCCGACTTAATCTCCAAATGACAACCATCAGATAAATCAACCTACCACTTAAATCCAATTTACAATTTGAGCCCACCAATAGCGCTCGTCAACCAGCCGTACAACATTACCAGCATACCATCCCCGGGTGAAGCCCAAAGTGACAACAATCAAATAATCCTAATTCCCCGAACAAATTATCGAAATTCCCCAAATTCCCTCAAAAATAAATTCCAGGAGTTCCAGCCTCCCGGAAAGCCTTCCCATGTCCCCAATTTTTCCAAACCTCAATGACACATGCATTCAACAGCATCAGTCGGCACGTTTTCTCCCCACTCACCGCCTAGACTACCTGAAATTGTCATTAGGCTTGTTAAGTCCTTAAAACAAGAGGAAGAAATCGTGCCGAACTCCGAAACAAGGACACCGAAAAAACGAAAAGGTTTCTTTGTAGGAGTCCCCCAGTGCCGTCATATATCGATATATTTCTCCTTGTTCCCGTGGATTTTTATCTCCTTGGAATAGAGCCATTACCTTTGTTGGATAGTGGTGGTCATCGGGGTCCCTGGGAATAGATGGGCGGGTTTGGATACAGAAATGGAAGGCAATGAGAAAAAAACTGAAACAGAACGAATAAAAAAAACTGACAAACGAAGAAAAAAAACGCCCCCCCCCCCGCCGCCGCACCCCTTTACATCGGACCCCAAAGCAGACTCGAGCAGGATAAAGGATGATGGCACGAGGACCAGTTGGCAGTGCCCTGGGGAGGGTCCATTGGGTCCGTGCGTGCGAGTCTGGGGGGTATTAAAAAAAAGTGGTGGGGAGGGGGAGACTCCCGTGTGTGTTGAAGGGGACATAAGGCCCCTGCCCGAAAGAGAAGAGGGAATGAATAAAGAGGAAATAAGTGAGCGAGAGAAAGAGAGAGGGAGGAAGAAGAAAAATGAAAAAACAAAGAGCTACAAAAATTAAGAGAGAGGGGTGGGGGTAGGAGGGGCCTTATGTACCACAGCGAACCGCATTCTCTACCTGTGTGGTAAAACGCTCACTCAGGGGGGACCCCAAGGGGCATTCTAAAACAAAGACCCACTCGAGCAGACCTAACATACAGAGGAACCCCCTCCACCCCCTCCTCTAACTCCTTGTTGGGCCCCTCTTGCTCATTACGAAACAATTTACCTTTTATTTTTGGTGAAATTCAGGGGGTTAATACTCAAATTATTGCTCTCTAAAAATTTTTTTCATCCTCCATTTTTTCTACAGATGACTTCCTCGGGTCTCCGAGTGAGCTGAGTTGAAGGGGGTGATTATTATTCCCCTCTCTCGACAATTTTTTTTTGAATTCCTCGTTGCTTGAGATTTTTTTTTGAATTTCTTCGAGGCTCTTTTAGTTTTGGTCTTTGGTCCTTTCTTTCCTTTAGCCTCTTTGTCTTAAGTGAATTGTGCCCTGTGGGATACTGATGATTCATTCGAATAAATCTGTCTTATTATTTTTGTTAGGGCAGGAGGGAGGGAACTTTATGGACTGTCGACACAGATACACAGTGTGGGAACAGGATTCTTTCGGGGAGATGAATCAATTTTGAGTGGTTTTTGTGGAATGAAAATTGCGGTGGGCCTTTTTTTTCTCATGAATTCAAATCAAATTTATTCGCAATTTACACAAATTTTCGGTTGAAAGATTCTTGACAATTTCATTAAATTCCTCGTGACGGTGCATTGTGAATAGATTCAACAAGATTCATCTTTAATAATTAATAATAATATTAATAATCTATATATTTTTAAAAAATATACACTGCTTAATACTTTACAATGAATAAATTATTTACAAATTCTTTACAACGACTCCTGGCTTTCCTTTCATCAACCTTCTTCATCGCCTTATTCACACATTTTACAAGAATCTCAACACTAGAGATGAAAATTGAAGATGAAGACAAGTAGAAATGTAAACAGAGCACAGACAGAGAAACAAGAACTAACATTAATTTCCCTACAAAGAAAAAACATCATTTGTACAAATATACACACACAATATGGATTAACCCTCGCATCATCATCCACTGCTCATCAATTTCTAAAAAATAAAACAATAAAAATTGAAACATAAAAAATAAATAGTAATCCTTAAAAGCAGGTACGGTTTAACTTCGAACATTGTCTAATTCAAATACGCGGTAAGATTTTACAATAGTAAATTCGCTGTTGTTACAATCGTGGAAGGAGAGGGAGACAATTGTAGATACAGAGCACAGTGTTCCAATGAGAAGATGGATAATCACATAAATAGATTAGTCACGTAGTTTCACACGAACGATCATAAATCCGAAACTGCGCAGCTAAGTGTTCAATAGCATTTCGATATTCTCATCAACTAGTCACGCATCACAACAATTCTTCAGCTTCGTATTCTCCAACAATTGGTATTTCGAAATAGTAAGAAAAAATAAGCGAATTCTGCCACTGAATGTTCACGCTCAAGCACATTGTCACAATTCAAAAGGAATTAGAAAGAAATTTCCGCCTCTGGTATCTCCCTTCACAATCAAAAATTCATTCCCCAGAACACCTGTCGTCCAAGCATGTACCGACGCGTTCCACAATCATTGGAATTTCCTCCAAATCGTCAAAAACTCAAAGAACCAATGCTCCATCCGTCATCAAACCGAGGTATTAATGCATAACGCCTCAAACATTCTCTCAATCCTCTTTTTTTTCGGTATTTCAAATCGGTTGCTACGGAGACACACACAAGTGGCACCTGCGGATGCTGCCGGTGGTAAATCTGATACCGGTTTTCTCTACAGCCTTATTAATAAATTATATATACGTGCGCGAGTGCGAGCAGCTCGTGAGCGCACGATAGACGTACGTACCAACATGCCGTTGGTGGGGAGAGAGACTTGGAAGATAAAAAAAAAGAGTTATAAAAAAAAAAGAGAATCAAGGAGGTTCGGGTTTTAGCCTATCGCGCTCACCGATTCTTCCAGCCGCGTTGGAGAAGGCGAATAGTGTACATGAGTTTGCCCCGAGTCCAGTTCACACACGTACATAACGTATGTAACGATAAAACCCAACGTTCCAAGCTCCAACGTCTCCATGGAATATATATCCCCATAGGCCGTCGAGTTTGTTAATTACTGAAGCTGTCGAGAATGCGGCAGCGTCACGCACTCAGTTCTCTATCCTTTATTTTAAAACATTATTTTTAAAACATTCCATTTTATTTGTCCACTTCACCACGCTGTTGGATACTTCTAACGAGCGTTGACGAATAGAGACAGCTGTGGGGGCCCGATCGGCTCTGGTCAAGTGGAAAGGAGAAGGAGAGGATGTGATAAAAAAAAATATATTGAAAGAAGTAAAGTTGGTGGGGTTGAGCCGAGAGGACTTGAGGGCAGAAGAACACCGACGGTACAATTAAATCCCCACCTGTGCCTCATTCCAATCCTTTCGAGTCTGCGTCATTAAATCGTCCATTAGAGTCCTGAACAACAGGAGCAGAACAAATCATTCGTGAGGATTTTAGCCCTCTGTGTTTGGTTGTTCTTGGCCGGGGGCTAATAACACTAGACTGGTGTCATGTTGCTGGAGAAGTCATCTTCTAGTGAAGCTGCTTGTCACCTTGGATAACGACCTTGCATCACAAACCGATGATCTCATTAATAGATTCGTTGAAATAATTGAAAACCTCTTGATCCGCTGCATTTTGAAATCATGGCATCACTCCACAAGCAATTAGCCCCGACCCGATCGACTCTGGTCAAGTGGAAAGGAGAAAGAGAGGATGTGATAAAAGAATATATTGAAAGAAGTAAAGTTGGTGGGGTTGAGCCGAGAGGACTTGAGGGCAGAAGAACACCGACGGTACAATTAAATCCCCACCTGTGCCTCATTCCAATCCTTTCGAGTCTGCGTCATTAAATCGTCCATTAGAGTCCTGAACAACAGGAGCAGAACAAATCATTCGTGAGGATTTTAGCCCTCTGTGTTTGGTTGTTCTTGGCCGGGGGCTAATAACACTAGACTGGTGTCATGTTGCTGGAGAAGTCATCTTCTAGTGAAGCTGCTTGTCACCTTGGATAACGACCTTGCATCACAAACCGATGATCTCATTAATAGATTCGTTGAAATAATTGAAAACCTCTTGATCCGCTGCATTTTGAAATCATGGCATCACTCCACAAGCAATTAGCCCCGACCCGATCGACTCTGGTCAAGTGGAAAGGAGAAAGAGAGGATGTGATAAAAGAATATATTGAAAGAAGTAAAGTTGGTGGGGTTGAGCCGAGAGGACTTGAGGGCAGAAGAACACCGACGGTACAATTAAATCCCCACCTGTGCCTCATTCCAATCCTTTCGAGTCTGCGTCATTAAATCGTCCATTAGAGTCCTGAACAACAGGAGCAGAACAAATCATTCGTGAGGATTTACCCCTCTGTGTTTGGTAGCTCTTGGCCGGGGGCTAATAACACTAGACTGGTGTCATGTTGCTGGAGAAGTCATCGTCTTGACCTTGCATCACAAACCGATGATTCCATTAATATATTCGTTGAAATCATTGAAAACCTCTCGATCACCTGCATTTTAAAATCATGGCGTCACTCGATAAGCAATTAGCCCCAATCATCTTGATTATGAGATCAACGACAGCCACAGCCGATGACCGCCATGTCTTGGTAATTCTTCAGGACAACCTTGTTCTCCTCGTCGAGATACAGCATGGATATGGAGCTCAAAGCCGTCGGCACACAACACGCTTTGGGTACCATCGCTGGATTCGTCGAGTAGACGAGATTCTGGACAATGGCGTGATTCGTTGAGTTGAGGTGATCTGACAGTGGAAATGGACAGTCGCCATGACAGTAGAATGCGTCGTAGCCAGGTGGTGCTACTATCCAGTCATTCCAACCGACATCAACAAAGTCAACGTACAGTGGATATCGTCTGCAGTTCTCTCGTCCATCCTTGCGACGTTTTTTGCCAACGGCCGCTCGTCTCACGCGTCTCTCCATCATCTCTTTGGCCGACGCCATCTTGTTGCGTCCGTCGTCGGTGTACGTGTACAACGTCGGACTCAGTGATGACCAGGACTCGTGGGATTCCATGGAACGTTTCAGTCGGACGTGGGGATCTTTCTCGAGATTCACCCCGGTCACCTGTATCAAGAGGCCGTGGTTCTCCTGGCGTTCTGTGAGCCATCGGGAGACCGCCGGCTGCACGTCCAGGTTTATCGAGCTATTGCTCCGGGTGTCGATGGTCTTACTGTCGATCAGTCTCAGCAAGGGCTTGCTTCGTCCTTTCACTCCTGGGCGGACTATGTCGTGGACTAATATCCTGCCTAGGTGCTTGGATTTGTCGGATTGGGGGGGAAGGGCTATCCGGGATAGCCGGAGTTCTGAGGCCTTCAGGCTCTCTTCTGATGGCACGCTTGTCACGTCGAACGACAGGCGAAATCTGTTGGGTGACTGGAACTTCTCGTCCACTGGACTCTCTGGAAATAGAGGAATGGAAGAGTTCATTAGAGAGTGCCGCTGTAAAAATAACTCTAATTTTCACATAGGGGAGGGTAGGACAAAACGGACCCCTAGGACAGAACGGAACACTACCAGAAAATTGATTATTTTTTTATTGTTTTGATAGTTTTTGCTTCCGAATGGAAGCAAATGACATTTCTTGTCTATAAAACCCTTGTGACGGTTATGATCCTGAAACTCACTTTTAATTCAACACATTCGGTGTTCCTGATTCGAAGGAAAGAAAAAAAAATACCAATTTTCTGTGAGCGGTCCGTTTTGCCCTACCCTCTCCCACTTTTATCACACTTATGCGTCTCCAATTTATGTTCATTGTCATTTAATATGAATTGATGCGAATGTGCTATAATTTTCATGTACTGGTACGTATAATTCATTAATGTCAGTCGACAATTACTATTTTGTGTGCAAATAATCATGGACACCCTAGTTTTTGCCAACAAAATTGTAATGTACTAAAGGATACTAAACATATTGAACGCGTCGCTGATGCTATACTTTGCTGATGTACTAATTTCATATGTCAATGTACTATCTCGCGATGATCGACTAGCTACTTCACGTAGCTACGTTATACAATTGATGTTCTTCTTTAGCTATTCCTCCGGCTAGATTTTAGTTACACTTGCGTTCTACTCGATTGTTAAGTCCCTACTCTATCATTGCGGATACACTGAGAATAAAATAAAATTTACTTTTCCCAAGAAAAACAGAAAATTTTCTTGACACAAGTAATCAAATGGAGGTTTTGTATGGGACAGTTGAATATTTACTTGTGCTAAGAAAATTTATTTCTCACAAATAAATTTTTTTCTCAGTGTACACTACTGCTCCTACAGTTGAAAAATTACTCTCGCTACACGTTTATTTTACTAAATCAGTAGCGAAGCGATAAACCAGAGTAAGTCATTTTTTACTATCGGCCAGTTTTTGACGATGGAAAATTTTTTGTCATGACCTTTCTTGTAGAGCCAATTGAGGGTTATAAAAAAGGTTATGAGAAAAATTATGCTATCTCTCTTAGATTCCGAGATAGTCAGCAAAAACTGACCAAAAGTCAAATCGACTGAACGTGGTTTACCACTTCGCTACTGAAATGCTTAAATGCTTAATGAGATACTCGTTTTCGGGGTTTTCGCGATCGTCTGACCGTTGAACCGAAGGTTTCCGATGATGTCCGAGGATCGTCGATAGGAGCGCACGTCGATAGAAACACACCTTCTTTGTAGCTCTTAATCTGCTCTATAAAAAAAGTGATCGCGAAAATGTCGCTATTCCCCTTAGATTGGGAAATATTCCTCGAGAACTCAGCTAAGAGCTGAGTCGACTTACTACCCTTTTCAAAAGTGTAGTCTGCAAACTTTGGAGGCTTCTACCTTCGCGAAAAAGAATCGCACGGTTGTGGAGCCAATTTCATTTGTTAGATTGAATATTACTCTACTCCAATACGAAGTTTCATGTTTCTCATCTGATAGTCTCTGCATTATTATGATAAGAAATAAAAAAGCCCATGTTTTTCACGTGCCGTTAAAATTAATGAACTTTGACCGAGTCCCAAAACCTCAATTTTTTTATTTTTATTACCTTAATTATCCCAATTTTTTACATGATAGCCCACTTGTTCAAGAATGAACAAGTTGAATGAAAATTTTATTTCAAAGGCCAGAATCCTTTTACCGCTTCGCTACTGAATAAGTTCAGTGATCAATGTAAAGAGGTCTTTAGAAAATATCTGATAACTTGGTAACAAAAGTTCTCTGGGTAATTTCTTTTAAAGTCTCTTTTTGGTGAGATAATTCTATATTGCACTGAGAGAAATATCGACATAATATCACAAAACTAATTGATAAAATCCTTAAGATAAGAATTTGCATAATGCGTCAGACCGTGTAAGAATCCTGTGAAATGTTCATGACTTAAACACGAACACTTGGCGATAAAGTGACAATTTCTTGCCTCAAGAAATCGTTTATTTCGTGTCAAAAGATGAGAAAATGACTAAAAATACTAAAAGTTTCGATTCAGCGAATCATGGATCAGAAACTTTTATATTGAACGAATACAGAATTTATACAGGGGAGAACCTTCAGATCCTATTTACTAAAGATGAAAGAAACGTGAAGTTGTTTTATATCGAAATATCTCGAAACTGCCTGACCGGTAATCCTTAATTCTGATTGGTCAATATGTGACACGAAGTTATTCATAAAAAAAACACGCGGCATTTTCAAATTCTTCAGTGACATAATTTCAAATTCTTCAGTGGTCAATTTTTTTTTACGTCATATATATATATAATATATATTTCACATGTATATAGATCATCGGTGAAATTAATAAATTCTGTCCTTTTATGGAGATCGATTTTTAAAAAAATTGAAGATAATTAATTGAAAATGAAAAATTCTTTATAGATTCTTTTACTCTACTTCGCTATTCACTTCAATCATTAGTCGAATTCTCTTTGATTCATTATCAATATTTATAAGGTATTCGTGAGAAAATGAAATTCAATGAATTCCATTTCTTCATTGAAACAAATAAACAGATCAGCGCGCGCGAGAGCGCGCGCATAGATCTTGTATTTTTAAAATATAACCGTCACTTGCTCTCAATCGCAATGAGTTTAACGGAAAGCATCAACATCTTTTGCGTCTCGCAAATTCACTTTGTCTCTGCAGGAATATGATCTAATTTCCAGAAAAAATATCATTTTTTCATTCAGTATCATCCTCCTTGAGCCTGACGAGCACCGATTTCTTGTCTGAAACCTACCATGAATTGATCGAACATGCATGCGATTTTCTCCACTCAAGAAATTATTTTTGTCATATTAGGGTAAGCTACCCAGTAGATGGGATGGACACTCCTATAGATGAACGAGCAACTTTTGGATAGGAAATTACCCCAAAAAAATGCTGAATTGTGAATCGTTGCTTTGAATTTTCACCAACTGTTGTAATTCTTAACCCCTGAATGGCGATTTTTTTCGATCAATTTTGTTTTCAATTGCTAAAAAACAAATGTCGATCTACAGGACGATTTTCTTAAGTGTCCATCTACTGGGCAGTTTACCCTATGTCGATTTATGCAGATGTATCTGCTGTTTTTCTGATGTATCAAAGTAAACTACTCTGAATTGTACTGTCAGCTCAACTGCAAAGGAGCCTGGAGCTCTTAAATGTAAATATATCAGGAAATTTCCACTTTCGATTTTCATTCCGTTCATTCTTACTTCAGATTTCTCTTTAACGTTTTGTTTTTCTCCCTTTGCAATGCATAACTAAAATTCGTTCAATTATTTTGATTTACGAGCCCCTCGGAATGTTCACCACAATTTTCGGGCAGAGTATGGTCTCCTCTATCTCCGGGAGAAGAAAAAATGAACATTCGTTTGACGGTAAGAGTCCCGAGATAAAGAATCTCGAATGCACTTACTCGAGACGACTTTTAAACCGGTAACTTATGAGCTTCCCTGGGGTCTCCGGAATTCCATACTCCACCAAGAAATGCGTTCCCTTTTCCATTTCTTTTTCCACCAGTTATTTTCTCACTCCTTGTGAAACAATTACAGTCACTTTGATTCTCTCTATTCACGTGGAAATAACGGATCTTGTCAAGTCCTCAACAATATCTCCGTAACAAACAGAATTCAGATATGAAGAGTGATATCAATCGAATATGCCACTGACTCCGATAGATCAAGAGATATGATTTAGGAGAGTGATCAATGATCACAAAGGGCCTGTTCTACCTCACTTTTGTCACTGGGCTCGGCACTTTTAAGGAAGAATTGGAATTTCAAGAATTAGAGATTCTAAATTCTTTGGAACATCTTTACTGAATATCTTACTCTATATAATTTGAGATGTCAGTGCCTCCGGAAATTCATGGAAGGTACTAGAAAGTTGAAGAAAGGTTCAGGAAGGTACAGAATCCGCTGGAAAGTTCGCGAATCGTCTGGAAAGCTCTACAATTTTTCGATACAGAATGTTTCAGAAATCGTGAGGAATTTCGCGATTAATTTGGAAGCTAACGCTTCGGAAAATCATGGAAGTTTCTAGAAAGTTATAAAAAACTCTAGACCGATACTGTAGTCTTCTGCGAGGGAATTTTCACATTAATTTTGCGTAATTTTATTGGAAAATTGCTATAAAAAATTAATTAAACTTTCTCGATTCGTTTGAGAGTTTACTTACGAAAGCCTTTCATCATCGATGCCTTCTCTATAGGGGCTCCGACAATATTATAGAATATTCTGGACTTTCCTAGCATTCATCGTCTAAATGTCAATTTCAACATGAAAAAATTGGACAGCCGTAAGCCAAGTCACCAAACCCTCTAGTCTGAAAAACGATTGATTTTAGATGAAAATGTGAAAAAATCAGTTTTACAGCCAAATACATATGAGAAGTCAGTAGCGAGGCGGTAAACAGGTGCAAGTCGATTTAGACTATTGGTCAGTTTTTAATGAATATCTCGGAACCTAAGGGAGATGGCAAATTTTTTGTAATTAACCTTGGTTATAATGAAAAGGTTATAATGAAAATTTTACTGTTTCGCTTAGAGTTTGAGATATTCCTCTAAAATTCAACAAAGAGCTAAGTCTACTTATATCGGTTTACCGGTTCGATACTGAAATGTTTGATGAAATTTCATCTAAACGTATATAAATATTTGGACAAAGAATTTTTGCATTGCATTTTCTCGAAAATTACAGGAGTGTCTATCTCATCATGAACGTTATTCTATTCCCTACACTGTTAGAAATTTTTTGAAATTTCACGGAAAATATTATAGTATTTCTCAAAAGAGTGACATTGAATCGGATTTAGGAGAAAAACGATTATGAAAGTTCTAGTTTTAGGGAGAATTCAAGGAAATTCATGAGTTTAAGTGGGAGTGAGATGGAAATGTCTCAACTTGATTGAATTTTCAGTAGAACATGAATATTCAGAAACAAAATGACATGAATTTTCAATTTTTCCCTAAATGTTCCTGATTTTTCAGAATTTTCATAGAATAATTGAATTGGAAAATCAAATATTTTATTGATTTTTAGATCGTTTGAACAGAAAACCAATGGAATATTTGATTTTTCAATGACAAGATTTCCTGAAATTTCCACGAAATGTGAACTCGGTAAAAATTTCCGGAACTCGGCACGGAAAATTCAGACGAAAATTTTCAACAGTGACCACCAAATTATTGAAGTTCAGCATTTCCAAATATTAGAGAGAACATACCAAAGATTCTAGAAATGTAACTGTCCCACTAATGTATAATACATCAAATTTCCCGACAAAATTCCTCCATTTCCCTTGGATTACCGGACATCGACCAAATGCTTCCCATCAACCAACTCGGCTGTACGCCCATCGGTCCCTGAATTGTACGAAGAATCAAAATCAATTCAAATAAATGTGTAAAGTTGATCTAATCTCTTTTTAATTCAATTTCCAATCCATATCCATCAATAGTAAAATCAACCGCAGGTAAAAATAAAAAAAGAGCAGCGTTGTCCATTTTATTTAATTATAAATTCTAGCTAAAAGACTAAAATTCTTGTCCTTCGACGCAGGTAACATCTCCGGACATAACACAACACACTCCACATGCCCAGAATGATCACATGATATTTTCCATCTCTAAAAAGGTGTCACGATAGTGAGACACCTCAGTTAACATAGAAGTACGCCCAGACCCGTTATGCACCGATGCAACGAGTCACCTTGAAGTTACACTCCCTCCCTCCCCCCTCGCGAATGCCTCCCCATGTTCTCCCCGGCGAATCGAACCTTCTCTTTGGATATCACTATTTCAAGTTGGGGCAATAAACAAATCGATTAATAATAAAATTGAAGGACACCATCTTTTCCTCATTTAATTCCAACAAAGTGAAAAAAAAAACAAGCAGGGGTTCGAGCCTACCCGACAGAAGGCATGTGACCGTTACTTTTTGCGTTATTAGTCTTTCTTTTTTTTATTTCTACCAATTCCGTTGGTAGTGAGCTCCCGAGTGGATCCATAGCAATTCCCTATCTTTGTGACAGGCATACAACCGTAATCACATGCTGCAGTGTGTCTACAGAAAAATATTCAACCCTTTAAGGTATTTATGGAGGGGTGGTTTTTCGTGTTCGAAATATTTTTTCAAGAACTTTTCTATTTTTTCCCACTAATTTCAACCCTTCTTTTATTTTTCTAGCTTGTCTTTTGGATAATCGGAAAATAATTAATATGGATAGAAAAAGTGACAACGCCGTGTCGTTCGAGGTACAAGTTGGCAGCACTGATTCACTCAGCTGTTAGGTTCCTTCCCATAGCGAAATGTATCATCACAACTCTATTCGTATTTGCCGCGCTTACCCCTCCACCATTTCTAACCTCGACGTTGCCGCTATTCCAAGTTGCGTACGCAAGATTCCTATTTTTCATGAGGTTTTTAATTATTCTTTCTAAGTAATTCTTCTAGGTCGCTTGGATTATTTCTTTTTATGTTCCTCCCTGAAAGCTTCATCCAAGTACGAAATTTCAGAAACATGGCGACTTTTTTTCTATTCTTAATTTTTTTTTCCGAATTCCCATAAGAGCTCGTGTTAAAAGGCATTTTTTAGAAAAATTCCCGCGTTTCATCCATTCTGCAAGGTTATTTGGGATTTTGCATAGGGGTTTTGAAAAAATCAAAGAATGTATAATAAAAAAATCATCAATTTCGTGACTTTTTTTCTACCTCCCTTGCCTACGGCATAAATACCTTAATGAAATGGATTTATACGAATGATTAAATATCTCCGAAACTGCTCGGCTGGTTGAGCCCATCAAGAATACCAATCTTCAATATTGTAAGAGCTATAATGATTCGAAATTTCAACTTGCTATTTTCATTTTTTCTCAAAATATCTTGCGTACAAGAATGAAAAAATTTGAAAAGCAAAAATACGTGAATATCTCAGAATCTTTGTATGAACGGATATATATATATATTTTGATTGATCTAGATGGAAGAAGTATTTTGAAAAAAAAAATTGAAATCCGTCAAGTAGTTCATGAGATATTTGAAGAAATCTATTTACACCAAAGATTGCATATCTCAGGAAACACTCGGCCGATTACGCCCATGTAAAATACCAACCTTTAGTATGATAAGAGCTAGAATCATACAAAATTTCAACTTGCTATCTCCTTTTTTTCTCAAGTTATGGTGCGTGTAAAATTTTTCATAAAAAATGGCAATATCTCCAAACTGTGTATTAAAGAGCCTATATATTCTGATTGACTTACATCGAGGCCATCGGGATGAGTATTTTGAAAAAAAAAAAATTGAAATCGGCGCAGTAATTCTTGAGATATTGAGGAAAAACGAGATTTAAACAAGTTGTTATATCTCACAAACTACTGGACCAATCGGGCTGAAACAGTGCGCCAAAGTCGGGCTCAATAATAGCTACAATGAGCCAAAATTTCAGATTTTCAACTACAAATTTGACCGTATTTATGTTGAATTTTCTAGTAATTAATCAACAAAAACCCAAGTTGCCGGACACATACATGCAGACGTGAACCTAAAAACATCATTTCTCCACGTTTCAAACAATTCTACACCATTTGCAATCAAAATTAAAAAATCGACAAATCGGTCAAAAACAAGGCTTCCCTTCGGAAACAAAAACATTAAAATCTTGCAATAGTCATCAGTCAAGTGTTCGCACAGGCTATTTGCTTACTGTGTTAAACAGTTTATTTGGAGTTTGCACTAGAGAGAATAAAAACATTGAAATACGTGACAAGTGGATGACCCCATTGTTGAGTTTTGTGTTTGAATGAGCGTTAAAATAGCAATTTCATTGTTACCGAGAATAAACGTGGCGCGTGGTACCTAGAGAAGGAGGAGGGGTAGCCGAGTATAATCCCCCGTGACGGCCGAGGGTTTCCCAATGGCCTCCCGGCGTAACGAATATGCCCCTCATCTAATAGTTTTACTGTTGCTTTCCCTGTTGCTGTTGGTTTTTGTCCAAAGTTGACCATAATTCATTCCTTCAACATTTTTTCGTCATTATTTTCGCATTAGGGGTTTACGGATGTCTTGAGATTGTCTTGATGTTGGGGGAGAATGCAATTCAATCGGACCTTTACACTGAGAAGGAAATGACTTAATATCGCAAAACTGATTGTTTCGAGGGGCTGGTAACTCCTAAAATCATGGTGTCACTTGCTGATGAAATCAATTTGGAATCACCCATGAAATCACTGAAATCGCTGACATCAGTGAAATCATAGAAATCTCGTGATTCCCATTCATGGAGTCATTTCTTGAAGTCACAATGAAATCATTTGCAGTCAATGAAATCCATGAAATCACGAGGGCATCCCTCCACCGAAAATACACCGCGCTCTACACTCGTTCTAAAATTTTTGGTTCGAGAATTTTCTGGTTCATACGCGTGTATTGATGGTAACAAAAGAGATATAGGTGTACATTTTAAAGACAAATTCAGATACGTTACTGTCGCAGCCAATGACGTCTCAGGGCTATGTTGATATTAAACAATATCGAAAAACAATTTCACCTCCAACGTTTGATGATGAAGGGCACTTAAAAGTTGACCAAAAAATTTTGAGAGAAGTAAAAAAGTACTTCTAGTATTGTTCATTGGTTTATTAGAAATAATAATAATTTGTAAGCGTTCGTTAAATGTTTTATGATAATAAAATCAATCGTTTTGATAAATAATTATTTGATCTCGATTATTCTTTCAATTTCCGGTCATTGAGTTTTCAGTGATTTCAGTTACGTTGAAATCATTGAGTTCAGTCGAATAGAGTCAATGAAATCATGATGAGTCATGAAATCACTGGAAATCATGCTTGAAATCAATGAAATCGTGAATTCAATGCAGTCATTGAAATCACCGATGTCGTCAGGTGAAATCGACTGCAGTCTAAAGTCGTGATGTCACTCGACGGACCTAACTGCCTAACTTCGAATTTTTTGTTCATTGTCCATTTTAACTCGCTATTTTATTTTAGCTCTCCCTAAAAATATTCAATTAATAAGGTAGATTTCATCATTAATTCGATGAGTATTCAATAATATGTCCCTATAATTACTCATTAATTGAGTAATAGACTGTAGCTACAATTACTGATCGAGTATTTCTGATTATTATTATAGGGAACGACATTTTGAGAATCATTGTCTATTGTCACAGCAATGAATATTTTGACGGTCAACAGAATAACGAAAATATTTTTGATTTGATTATTGATTGAATGACTACTCTAAAATATTCAAGTGTAATCCCTGATGAGATAAATAATAGTTTTTCACTATCATGGAAAATTAGTGGAGATTTTTGAATTTATTTTTCCTCGTTACACTCAACTGGAGTTTATTCATACGACTTGAAAACAGAAAAAATAACACTCATTATTCTCTTCATCATATGTGAATGCGTCCAATGAATGATTTCTATGCAACTATAATGTTTGGGTAGATATCAGTAGCGAAGTGGTAAAATGGTTCAAGTCAATTTTGACAATTGGCGAGTTTTCAATGAATTTTTTTTTTTTTTTGTTATATTTATTTGCTCAAAACTTTACATGTTTATACAGCATAAAAAAAAAAAGGAAGAATAATATATATATATATATATATATATGTATATATATATATATACACGTCATTACGTAGAGTGTAACACTAGGTACTTACATTAATCTTTGTGTTATGATTCAGAAAGTTTATATTTTTAGTTTGCAGACGTCGAGAAAATTTGAGACGATTTCGATACATTTGAGATCAATTTCTTTGAGAATCGTTCGGATAGAGTATGGAGGGAAGAAATTATTTATCTGGAGAGAGAATGAATATCTCGGAATCTAAGGAAGATAGCAAAATTTTTGTTATAACTTTTTTTGTAGAGCCGATGGAGGGCTACAACAAATGTAATTAATAAAATTTCGCTATCTCCCTTAGATTCGGAAATATTCCTCAAAAACTCAACTGAGATGAGTCGACTTAAACTGTTTGACCACTTCGCTACTGATATATATTTATTTTTTTACTATGGGCCTACGCCCCCTGCTTGCTCCGCTCGCCAACCACCAAGACCCCTATTTAGACCCTAGTGACCCTCAATCTGACCCTTGTGGCCCTTCATTTGACCTTCGTCATGTTTATTCAAACCCTCATTGTAAACCTCATGATCTTTTTTTTTTATTCCTGTTACCCTTAGTTTCTAACCCTTAACCCTTAAGTGGTCGCATCGTGAGGGAATCCCCGCTAAACCATACGCAACCTATACGGCGCCACTGTCGAGCGAGTGAGATGCTAGAAAAGCGCGACCACTTAAGGATTAATTTTATTATTAATTTCAAGTACCAAATTTTCATAATCAGAAGTCGATTTGAATAGTATAGTCGATTTTATAGTATAGAGAGATTTGTTCATTTATTTATTGAGTTTATAGTCAAACAGCTAAGGCCAATTACATGACTACAGTAGTACCGCATTAAACTTAATTGTAGACCAACTAGTTTAACCGATAATGGCATCTAAGGATAGTATTCCATACAAAGGTAGAAATTTAATGGTATATGTGGCTGAGGTATATATACATAGCTACCTCAGTAATGACTTTTTACAATATCATAGGGGAGGTTAGGGCAAAATGGACCGGGTGGTCAAAACGGACCCCTAGGGTAAAACGGATCACTGACAGAAAATTGGTAATTTTTGTTTTTTTTTCTTTCCTTCAAATCAGGAACACTTAGTGATGCAGTCGAGACTAGTCGAGAATTATTTTGAAGATTACGACGTATCCTAAACTTTCGATGTTTTTTTAGACCGTGATGATTTTTCCAAAATAATTCTCGTCTAGTCTCGACGGCATCACTAGGATCAGTGTTCATCAGCAAAGTATAGCGTCAGCGACGCGTTCAATATGTTTAGTACCCTTTAGTACATCACAATTTTGTCGGCAAAAACTAGGGTGTTCATGATTATTTGCACACAGAATAGTAATTTTTGACTGACGTTAATTAGTTATACGCACCGGTATATGAAAATTATAGCACATTCGCACCAATTCATATTAAATGACAATGTACATAAATTGGAGGCGCATAAGTCCTATTTTACTAAAGATGAAAGAAACGTGAAGTTGTTTTATATTGAAATATCTCGAAACTGCCTGACCGCTAATCCTTAATTCTGATTGGTCAATATGTGACACGAAGTTATTCACAAAAAAAACACCAAGCGGTATTTTCAAATTCTTCAGTGACATAATTTCAAATTCTTCAGAGGTAAATTTTTTTTTCAGGTCATATATATAATATATATATAATATACATATTTCACATGTATATATATTATCGGTGAAATTAATAAATTTTGTCCTTTTATGGAGACCGATTATTTAAAAAAATTGAAGATAATTAATTGAAAATGAAAAATTCTTTATAGATTCTTTTACTCTACTTCGCTATTCACTTCAATCATTAGTCGAATTCTCTTTGATTCATTATCAATATTTATAAGGTATTCATGAGAAAATGAATGAATTCCATTTCTTCATTTCAACAAATGAATAAATCAGCGCGCGCATAGATCTTGTGTGATAAAAGTGGGAGAGGGTAGGGTAAAATGGACCGCTCACAAAAAAATTGGTAATTTTTTTTTTTTCCTTCGAATCAGGAACACTGAATGTGTTGAATTAAAAGTGAGTTTCTTGGATCGTAACCGTCACAGGGGTTTTATAGACAACAAGTGTCGCTAAACCACAATGTGATGAGATTTGCTAATCACTTCAAACCACAAATGACTTCGAATTTGCTCCATTCGGAAGCAAAAAAAAAATTATCAATTTTCTGTCAGCGGTCCGTTATGCCCGCCTGGTCCGTTTTGCCAGAGCCTCCCCTATGCAAGTCTCAGTATCGAATCAAACGGATCATTGAAGATACCATAGAATTGCAACGGTGAGAAGATTTGTCAACTTACCAACGTGAGAGAATGACCGCACTGTGTTCGCCGATCTGGCGTGAATTCCGGGCCTCGCTATGTTGGCCATTTTTATTGTATTTTGTTTATTGTAGAGCTGCCACAGTGATTCAGGTACGTGAACTTTGGAGGAGGGCTTCGGCCTCTTGGTGAAGCCAAGGAGTGACAACAGACTCGCTTCTAGATTCGCTGTCGCTTGTTCACGCTCTGTGCTGTCTAGTTTATTGATAACATTGCTGCCTGTTGTGCTTGTTGCATTGACAAGCAGCGCGGAGACTCCCACCGTCAACGCCAATCTCAGGAGCAGCAATGTGCGCATCGTGACGTCCAGTCACTGGGCACTATGCCACCTGCTGTAACAAAAATTTAAAAATAAAAATCGTTAATAAAAATGAGAAATTAATTTAATTTTGAAAAATTATGAGTTACAATGGATTGAAATGCGGAGCGATCTCTTTCAACATGACGTGAGTGAAGAAACGATTTATGCATTTTCACAGCAAAAACAAATGTCTGAATTTCACACACCTTTTGTAGACATTTTTCAGACATTAAAAAACGTCACAATAAAATGGAAATTTGTCTGACTTTCAGACGAACCGGTGCCTACACTTCTTAATTCATGTTTGATATTCAGACAAATTTTAATTTTATTCACACGTTTTTCAGTGTCCGAAAAATGTCTACAAAAGATGTGGGAAATTCAGACAAGGAATTCATTTTCGATGTGTTGTGATGAAGAATTTCGTATTCACTCGAGATGTAGTCTTGTGTAATACTCGAGTGTTACAAACATCTTTTATAGAGAAAAACAAGTGGGAAATTGCTTTCGTTACAACATAGTCAATATATTTTCGCTAATAGATTCGCAATTTGCTTCTGAATGGAATTTCTATGACGATGTATTTTAAATTGAATTCAATGATTTATTTCATTCATCATTTTTCTGACAAATTATTGTTCGGATTGACGCGAAATAATGTATCGTTTTTGCATTTTATCATTATTGACTGACTCACAAAGTTTCATGGTAGTGCAATCATTTTCCTGCGTTTTTTCTAAAACTTTACAGAAATTCATAAAATTTTATCCCGGCCAAATTATGAAATTTCCCAAAAAAAAAAACAAAGACAAGATCACTGGCATCACTAGTTTGAATTTTTTTGAAACTTTATCTCGGCGATTATGAAATTTCGTGAGTCATTAAGTAATGATAAAACGCAAAAACGGTATATTTTTTCACGTCAATCCGATCAACAATTTGCCAGAAAAATTAAAAAAACGTGAATTTTGGTGAAAAGGGTGTAACATCCTTAACGTTGGCGGGCAACATTGCCCCGCACTAAGAGAAAAACCGCAGAGTTCTCAAACAATTCTTACGTGTGCCAAAAAAATTGTTTGTTAAAAAAGATCAAAATAGGATATTTCATTTTCAACTGATAAAGTCTCTATTTGAATCAAGGAAACACTGGTCAATGTTCAAAAAGCTATTTATTTAAGCTAAATGAAACACTAATAAAAATCAAGCTCAAGTATAAATAAAAGCTTCATTCCGAGCTAATATTCAAATAAACCATTGCCCTCATCCCTCATTTTGGGGGTCTCTTGACCCTACCTTCTCACTTATATTTAGTAGTGAAGGTCAGGATTCAGGATTAAAAATTCTCTGAATCTCAGTGACGAAATAATCCCGTAAAATAAGGGAGTAATTCTGGTCAATTTCAGAAAAATTGTCTGCAATTATCTCTAATGTTCAGAACAATATGTCACTGACAATTGATAAAATTGCAGCGTTAAAATTCCTCTGAATTCTTCTCCAAGGGACGAAATACGTTGACCTGCTTGCTCGCTTTTTCCCGAATGAGGTCTATTCCTAAAAATACTCTGTTTTTTTCAATGACTCCGTGTACGTATGCAACGTCACCTTGCCGAGTTACGAAATTGTATTCCAGTACTGAGAACCATATCCCCAGATTATACAATATTTTTGTAATAGGATTTCCGCTGAATAATTCATGTATTTCCGCCGCTGACCTTTCCATACACTTGGGTTCATGAAAATCTATATTCCAATATTGGATGAGATAATGTAAATGAGAGATTTGATCATACGACAGTCCGAAATTTATTCTGGATGTAGGGGAAGGTGGGGTAAAACGGACACTTTAGACTTTTTTAAAATTATTCATAACTCCGAAACAAATTGATCAATTGAGCTCAGTTTAGGCTCATCACAAAGGGAAAGAATTGTTCTTTGTATTGAAGAAAAAATTATCAAATTTTATCAACATTTCAACCCCTCATTAACATTTAAAAAAAAGCCAAACGTGTCCGGTTTACCCCAACCTCCCCTAGTTTGTGGAAAACTAAAAGTGTTATTCCTATAACTTTATATCCAGAAGTTGATAGCTTAAGTGACCACTTAGACAAGACTGAGAAGTGAAAGATCCGTAGAAAAATGTGATGAAACGGGAAAATGGAGGAAACTTTGTTTGATTAATTTCCGGTTTTAGGATTCAAGAAGTGATGAAAGTTCAGTATTAATGGTAAACAGAAATTCAGGTAGAAGAATTGACCTGTGAGCGACCCAGGGGACCACCTCGAAATTTAACCAGGGATTATCGTAATAAATACGAGCAAATGGGCGGATTTTCAACTGATTGAATTCCCTCTTGAATGAATAGGCTGAACTATAATAAAAGTTTCTTGAAGGTATAAATGCATGTGAAAAGGTTTTAAGAATGTCTCGTCTGTAGGCTGAGAAAAAAAGTTTCTGGAGAAGCACGTCTACACTTGTATCAAGAAACTCATAGCTCGAAAATTGACAAGAAAAAAAATCTTAGACAGAGAAAAATAAAAATTTCATTAAGAGATTTTGCACCTATCTTAACGCATCTTGTCTTTGTTTTTGTCTCAAAAACGAAGATGATTTGTTTATGACAAGAAAGCGATTTCTCATACCACGTTAAATTGAATTAATTCATTTAATAGTTTTTTCGCGTCAACTATAAAATATTTTAAGGCAACAACCATTTGAATTGATTTGAGAACTCGTTTTCTTTATATGAACCAATTGCCCCCATCTTTCGGACAAGTGTAAAATTTCTTGGCGTAAGATTTTTTTCTCTTAGTGTGAGATATTGTGTACTTGGTAATTTTCGAGCCATGAATTTCTATCAAGAAATTCAACAAGTAAAGACGTACTTCTCAAAAAACTCTTCACAGTGTGAGCGAAAAAACTACTTTTGAGAAAAAAAGGTCACTTGATACAAGCAAATATTCTCTTGTCAATTTTAAAAATCGTGAAATCTCCTGATAAATAATTTTGTTCTCAGATTGAGAAAAAAAACTTTTTCAACAGTATGAGATTCTCTTGTCGCGAAAAAATTTTGAAGCCTTCTCAAGACTATAATGATGTCCTTTCCATGAATTCATGTAGTTTGCATTATACGTAGATTTTTTTTTCATCAGGACTTTGATTACATAAAATCTTGCAGAAAGAGCAGAACACTTGAGATCAATTTTCTATACACTTGAATTGATAATGAAACCCTTCGTCGTGCAATCGAAACAAGAATTCCTCAGTTGGAGATGATGATTGATCACATCGGGAAAGTGTGAATTCTCACAATGTATTAAATTCTAGATATAACGCAAATCATATGAATTTACAGGAAGACTTATGCTAGAACTTAAAAATTTTCTCGGGACAAGAGACATTTCACAATTCTACAAATTGAGAAGAGAATATTTTCTTGTATCAAGGAAATCATCTTTATCAAAATCAATTTTTTCTCTCAGTGCAGGATAAGGTCAATAGGGTGGGGTAAAACGGACACTTTAGACTGTTTTAAAATTATTCATAACTCAGAAACAAATTGATCAATTGCGCTTAGTTTAGGCTCGTCACAAAGAGAAAGAAATGTTCTTTGTATTGAAAATGTTATCAACATTTTAACCCCTCATTAACATTTAAAAAGAAGTCGAGTGTCCATTTTACCCCAACCTCCCCTACAAACATGAATTGAAATGAAAACGATTTCACCTCAATCCCGAATCAAATACCTCGAACAAGAGAATTAATTTCAATAACTGAAGGATAAAATACGAGAGAATATCGTAATAACTACGCATGCTTTATATGGTCTTGTCGGGGGCCGGGTTGAGTGCAGATGGCGGCAGAGAGTTGGACGGTACGAGACGGCAAGGCTGCGCCGGGTGCGCGCGCTAGAGCCAAGCTGTCTGCTGCCGACGACTCTCCGACCCGTAATCTCTACCGCCGGATCTACAGCATCCAACTGGCCGTCGCCGCCGCCGCCGCGGTGGCTTCTTCATTTCCCCCCTCAACATCTCATCTCCACTCAACCCTTCACCCGTCCCTCCATCACAATTAAATCCTCAATCCATCCGCCATCAATTTTTATTTCTCACTCACTCACTCGTATTTGCATATTTTATTATGAACCAACAGTCAAGGAACAGGGGAAGGTCGACTGGCTTTGCATGACGCATCTGCCCGATGATTTGCCTGAATTTTTCGCATTTCCGGATGCATCAGTGATAATTTTTTTTTTCATCGAGAGCTCGTCGAGATAAAACGAATTTCAGCGGTTTTGGGGGTGAATTGATCGGATAAAAAACAGATTTTTTGTATTCACGGGTTTTTGGACCGCGAGGTGTCGTTGATAAAATCCGCCATCTTGTTATATCTCAAGCACGTTTCGCGTTCGTTAAAAAGTCTCCGGGAATGCGAGAGAGGCTGAGGCTGAGTGATTAAAACCGGCTCGACATTTTCCAAATAAATAATTTGATGATTCATAAAAAAGGCATTCCTTGAATTTTTCGAGACTTACTGGTGAAAATTTTCGTTAGAATTTTCTGTCTCAAATCCCCGAAATTTTTATCATGTTTAATTTCTACTGAAATTTCAGGAAATCTTGCTATTGAAAAATAAAATATTCAACTGATTTTCTGTTCGAATGATCTAATAAATAATTTGATGATTCATAAAAAAGGCGTTTCTTGAATTTTTCTTGAAATTTTCGTTAGAATTTTCTGTCTCAAATCCCGGAAATTTTTATCATGTTTAATTTCTACTGAAATTTCAGGAAATCTTGCTATTGAAAAATAAAATATTCCATTGATTTTCTGTTCGAATGATCTAATAAATAATTAGATGATCCAAAAAAAAGTGCGTTTCTTGAATTTTTCGAGACTTACTGGTGAACATTTTCGTTAGAATTTTCTATCTCAAATCCCGGGAATTTTTATCATGTTTAATTTCTACTGAAATTTCAGGAATTTGTGTCATTGAAAAATCAAATATTCCATTAATTTTCAATGCTCTGAAAATGTATAAAATACTTGATTTTTCAGCACAATTCAGTAGCGAAGTAGTAAAACGGTACAAGTCAATGTTGACTATTGAGCAGTTTTCAATGAATATCTCGGAATCTAAGGGAGGTAGCAAAATTGTTGTTATAACCTTTTTTGTAGAGCCAACTGAGGGCTACAACAAATGTTATTACGAAAATTTCGCTATCTCCCTTAGATTCGGAAATATTCCTCAAAAACTCAACTGGGAGATAAGTCGACTTAAACCGTTTTACCACTTCGCCACTGAATGATTCCGTGAAAATTTGGAAGAATCTGGAAAATTCAGGGAAAAATAGGAAATTCATGTAATTTTGTTTCTGAATACTCATGTTCCAATGAAAATTCAATCATGTTGTGAAATTTGTGTCTCACTATCACTCAAAACTCATGAATTTCCTTGAATTCCACTTAAAACTTGAAATTTCATGACCATTCTTCCCCTAAATCGGGTTCAATATCACTCTCATGAGAATTACAATCATATTTTCCATGACATTTCAAAAAATTTCTAACAGTGCTTCTATTTTTGAAAAATCGAAATTATGTGAACTTTAGCGGAACCTCGGATGTCAGCATCCACTCATTATGAGTCTGAAATCATGAATGGATTCATTCGGCCAAGAGATAATTATGATGAAAAGATTCTCTATTTTTTTCAGGGCTTCTATAATTAAAACAGTGTAATGCTCCATTTTTATAGTTTGAATTTATGATTTTTTCAACAATGATCATGTTAGTACTGAATTATTTATTAATTATCATCACAACTCGGATCTCTAATAAATTTTCACTCTGCTCTAAAAAAAAAATCGTCGTCTTGTTAAGAATCCGAGATATCTTTCAAAAAGTGAGCTTCGAGGGAGATTGAATTCTTTCGCTACACAGAGAGGAATTCTCTAGAAAACTTCTAGTGTTAGCACGGGAAAAAGGGCCAATGTAACGGGTAGGTAAAAATTCCGGTACCGGCACTGGAGATTTTATTGAGTAACACGTGAAGTCCCCGGAAATGTTATCAGAAAATCTTCAGAAATTTTCTCTCAACAGCACTGGAATTTTTCATAACCGGTGGGTTGAGATTTTTTCCAGTACCAGCACTAGAATTTTTCTAAAAAATTTCTTCCAATTCAACATTCTCACATAATGAGAATAGGTTGCACTATACACGCAGAAAAATGGTTTACTGGAATTAAATAAACTTTATTTGACTCAAACAAATCGCTCATTTGATTCTAATAGAGGATTTATTCGATTCAAATAAAGTTAATTTAAATAAACAATTTTTTTGGGTGTACGAACGTGTAAGCATACCAGATTAAATGAACAAAATAATGTCGCAAATCATGTAATGAGTTCAGTAGCAGAAACTAACAGATTTCTGCGAGGAGCGCATGAAGGTTCATACACTGTGAGAGCTTGAGTATATACATTCCAAAAGTAATTCTTGCAACCAATTTTCTCTCCCACTTTTTGAGACGTTGAACCCAAATTTCCCGGAACGTCGATTGAATCTCACCCCAAAAATAAAGTTATTAACAATTCAAATGCTTAATTCAGTAGCAAAGCGGTAAAACGGTTCAAGCCGATTTAGCCATTAGCTGTGTGTTCGAGGAATATCTCCGAATCTAAGAGAAACATCGAAATCTTCGTGAGAACCTTTTTTATAGATCGAATTGAGGGCTACAAAAAAGGTCATGACAAAACTTTTGCTATCTCTCTTAGATTCCAAGATATTCATTGAAAACTGACGAGTCGAAATCATATTGAACCGTTTTATGGCTTCGCTACTGAATGGACTTCCAGAATCCTATGTATTCTAGTGCACACTGATTTTATCCTTGAATCAATAGTGAATCATCAGTTTAAAGACACATTCTTCGATTCGATAAGCATGTATTTGAATGAAAGATAAAAAAATTAATGCGTAGTTATGTGGAATAGCTATTAGCTATTATAGGAAAAAATTATAATACAATGATATCAGGAAATTTTTTTTATCAGTGTCCATCATTGGAAATCGAAATTGATTCAACTCAATAATGCTAAGTATTGTGAAATAACAATTAAACCACCAAACCCTAGAACCTCAATAATTTTGTTATCTCCCTTACACTGAGAGAAAAAATTGCTTTTAAAAAATTCCTAACAAAGTTCTGATGACAAAAATTCTAGATATACTGCAACGCTTAAAAGAGAGAACGCTTAAAAATTCTCTCGGGACAAGAGAATCTCATCCTGTCGGAAAACTCCTTTCTCTCAGTCTAAAAATTATTTATCGGGAGATTTTACGATTTTTAAAATGCAATAAGAGAATATTTTCTTGTAGGGTGAACAGGCCAATTGCTGGACGGTTAAGGGAAATTCGAGTTTCGTGGTAGGATCTAAAATAAAAGAATCACCTAAATGAGGATATGATGGCTTCCATACCTTGAAGAATGTTTTAATTAGCAGAAAAAAAATATTTCAAGTGAAAATAACAAAACAAAGAATAATTTAATCCAGAAATAGTTGAATGCAGCCGAAACCCCTAATTTCTGGACGGCTGGGCCATATTTTTTTATTCATAAAATGTTAATCAATAGAAAAAACAATTGATCACATGCTTATAAACGAATAATATTATTGAATGGTGAAGTAATCAGTATAATGCAGTAGCGAAACGATAGACGGAGTTGAGTCGATTTTGACTTTTGGCCAGTTATTGATTAATATCTCGAAATCGAAGAGAGATAGCAAAATTTTTCGCATAACCTTTTTTATAACCCTCAATTGGCTCTACAAAAAAGGTCATGACAAAAAATTTTCCATCTCTTTTAGATTCCGAGATATTCGTCAATAACTGGCCAAAAGTCAAAATCGACTTAATCCGGTTTGCCGCATCGCTACTGAATTTTCATTTGATTTATGGGATATTCTCTGCAAGTTGAGATGGTCTAGAAACTAACCCCTGTCCAGAAATTGGCCTGTTTACCCTATCAAGTGAACCTTCTTTGTCAAAAATAGTTTTTTCTCTCAGGATAGATGTTTCAATCTTCATTAAAAAATGGCCGATCTTAAAAACCGACTAGAACCGTTTTACCGCTTCGCTACTGAACTTCACCTGACGCGTCAATTTTTCGACAGCCGCATCCAAATTCAGTTTCCTCATTAAAAAACTCGATAATTCCTCATCAATTAACAAATCACCGAGACCCATCAGCAATCTCCAATCCCCCTCCATCACCCAATTAATCTCCTCTCACCGCAATTAACCCTAATCCCCAAAAATTAATTATCCCCAATTCACCCATCGAAATGCCTCCCATTCCCAATTCATCCTTCCACTAGAAAATTCCCCCCCAAAACCCCTAATGATTTAATGGCAATAATGAAACGTCTAAAAGTTTTGTCTCGAAAGATGAAAGAAGACGAGATGGGAGCGGAATTATATCCAACTTCTCGGTCCGTATCCGCAATGGAATGCGGTCCGTGTCTTGGAATCCGCGGGACGCAAGTTGAGGGAGAGAAGAAGGAGCGAAAACGCGCCAGCCAGCGCGGAGAGCAGAAAGGATACGAGCAGGGCACCGCAATGTGTATGTGTGCCTCTGTATACACTCGGTTGGGCCGGGGGGAGGGGGTGGGTGGGTATCTTCATCCTCCTTCTCCACCTCGTCTCATCGGTTACAGAAAACTCCTTGGCTTCTCTCTTCTCTTCTCGGTCCCCCAGCAGCCGCGTCTTATATCGGTTTTACGAAGGTAGGCATTGGTTGTGTGGTGTAGCCGATTGGGCCACGGTGGAACGCGCGCTCTCGCGTTATACGGTCAACAAGTAACCAACGTCATCGTCAAAAATAATCGGGGCCAGTTTTTGATATTTTTCAATGATTTTCAGGAGATCATTGGTGGGTGATGCACTATTAAAAAATTCTGTCTGAAATTTTCGGGATGCTTTTTGGAAATTTTTATCGAATTTAATTACACTGTTGAGATTTTTCGACTGAATTTTCTGTCCCAAATTGCGGAAATTTTTAGCATGTTCAAGTTCCACGGAAAGTTGAGGAAATCTTGTCATGGAAAATTCAGAATTTCGTGGAAAATTGAAGGGAACTGTAAATTTTAGTTCCTCTTTTCCCGGAAAATGAATAGAAAACCAGAAAATTGTGGAAAATATTTTCTTGAATTTTCAGGACAGTGACACCGAATGCGATTTATGGGCGAAAAATCATGAAATTTCAGATTGTACTGAAAATTCAATGTACTTTCACACTGAATATTCATATTAGATTGGAAATTGAAATAAATTGAAAAATTCTCGTCTTTATGCCGCTTAAAATTCTGGAATTTTACTGAATTTTCAGAGAAACTTGATCTTTCACGATTTTTTTCCCCTAAATCGCATTCAGTGTCACTGCCCTAAAAATTGAGAGTCAACTGACCATGAAATTTCCTTTTTTTCTGACAGCGTACCACTGATAATTCAGAATTTCGTGGAAAAATCAAAGGGAACTGTCAATTTCAGTTCCATTTTTCCCTGAAAATGAATGGAAAACCAGAAAATTGCTGTAAATATATTCTTGAATTTTCAGGACAGTGACACTGAATGCGATTTAGGGAGACAAAAACATGAAATTTCAGATTTCACTGAAAATTCAACGGAAGTCAAATAAATTAAGGAATTCTCGTCGTTATGCTGCTTAAAATTCTGAAATTTTACTGAATTTTCAGTGAAACCTGAAATTTCATAATTTTTTCCCCTAAATTGCATTCAGTGTCACTGTCCTGAAAATTAGCAGTCAACTGTCCATGAAATTTCATTGTTTCCCCAACAGTGTACCACTGAAATTTCAAGGAATTTCGTCATTGAAAATTCAGAATTTTGTGGAGAAAACAAAGAGAACTGTAAATTTCAGTTCCATTTTTCCCTGAAAATGAATGGAAAACCAGAAAATTGCTGTAAAAATATTCTTGAATTTTCAGGACAGTGACACTGAATGCGATTTAACGGGAAAAAATCATGAAATTTTAGATTTCACTGAAAATTCAATGGAATTCAAATAAAATTAAGGAATTCTCGTCTTTATGGTGCTTAAAATTCTGGAATTTTGCTGAATTTTCAGTAAAACCTGAAATTTCATTATTTTTCCCCCTAAATCGCATTCAGTGTCACTGTCCTGAAAATTAGTAGTTAACTGTCCATAAAATTTAATTTTTTACTAACAGTGCGGTGAAATTTTTTTTCGCCATGATTGGGGATTTTGAAGATTGAAGCAGGTGCATGAAGGAGATTCTGATGATTATCTGAATGTTTATGGGAATGGGATTGAGATGTTTGGAGAGGAAATCGTGGGGGCATGGGTGCTTAATGATTTGCGGGTTTTAATTCGGTGGCGAAGCGGTGAAACGGTCCAAATCGACTTTGACTATTCGTCAGTTTTCAATAAATATCTCAGAATCTAAGGCAGATAGCAAAATTTCTGTTACAACCTTTTTTGTAGGGCAAATTGAGAGCTGAAAAAAAGGTCATTACAAAAATTTCGGTATCTCCCCTAGATTCGGAGATATTTCCCAAAAACTCATTTAAGGGGAATCGGAACCCCTGCGTCTATATGAACTTTTACAATTGTGTTTTTTTCTGCAATTTTTAGTTTTTATTTATGAAACTACTTCATTGACTCTACAATGATGCAGGGGTCGAGTCGATGAAGTAGTTTCATAAATAGAAATTAATAATTTTAGGAGAAAACACAATTCTAAGTTCATGTAGACACAAAGGTTCCGTTTCCTCTTAAAAACAACCTCGACTTGAACCGTTTTACCGCTTCGCTACTGAATTGAAATTTCGGGGTGAGAAAGAGTAAGAAGAGTGGCCCAATCTGCGATAATTTATATCTCAACATTAGTAGAGAGAATTTAACGAATTCCTAGATTGAATTTCAGTAGCGAAATGATAAACCGGTTTAAGTCGACTTAGCTCTTCGCTGAATTTTCGACAAATATCTTTTTTTTTCATTTTTATTTTATTTAAGCGCAAAACCTACAGATTTATACAGCTGTCAATAGAAAAAAAGAAAGTATATATATAATATAATTTACATCTTATTGTAGTATCAAAGTTGTGACATTTCTTCCTTAAATTGAACATTTTTTTTTTGTTTTTCTTCGGAAATATCTCCGAATCTACGAGAAATAGCGAAATTTTCATCATAACCCTTTTTGTAGCTCTCAATGCGCCCTGCAAAAAAGGTTATTACAAAAAAATTGCAATCTCCCTTAGATTCCGAGATATTCATTAAAAACTGAATAGTCTAAATCGATTCCAACCGGTTTACAGCATCGCTACTGATTTAGGAGATATTAAAAATTGAAAGATCTATTTTGCATTATGGTGAGTTGAAAACGAGACGAGGAATGCTCCCAAGCTTTCCATCGATCGTAATATACATTATTGTTGAATATATTGTTGTTGTTTTTGAGAAGCGGCGATGATTCTCGTGTAATACGATATAAATTAAGATAATTAGGGCAAATTCTATTCATCTCGACCCACAGATTCTCCTCTTCCCCCCAAAAGAACAGAAGTTTCCCCGAGTCTATAAAATGTATCGAAACACAAACGAAAACGAACATGAAACAATCTCCACCGAGAATGCACAATTTCGAAATTTCACAAAATAATAAAAAAAAACTCACCTCTAGCTATCCCTGAGTCTGCAATCCGTGCAATCACGGCATCTCAGCGTGTCCATACACCGATAGTTACCGTATATTCTGTACACTTGTAAACCAACACTCACCACCATTCACAATCCAGATGTAACCAGGTGTTGACAATTGTCACAATTTCCGTGCGAATTCTCACTGCTAATTCAAACGAACTCTGAATCGCTTTTTCAGCGCTTCAAACAGCCACAAAAACACCAAAAATTTAAACGACAAAATCACATATATTAAAAAACCCGAGTTCACAGTTAAATCCACGGTATCCAAATCAATTCGTTGGGCAATTGATCCTGCTCTTGATCAAGTGATTTCCACGGTTGAATGATATCCAGTCCAGTGAAATTAAAAATCTTGAGGGGAAAAAAAATTTATCTTAAATGAGGAAAAATCCGTCCGACGCGTTCAAGAGGCTTAGTGTGACTACCAGTGACTACTGTGGCACAGTGAGCCGTCGCACCGATTCATACATATACAACTGTATACTACAAACGTTTGGGGCCAGTCCCTTTTTGCCCCCACCATAGTCACCTCCACCTGTCTTGTTGGAATATTGCCTACGTCTCTGCCTCCCTCCCCCCTCCCGGCCGCTTGCCGCATCTCTCTCGTTTTCGTCCGTCTCTCTCAGTCTAGCTTCAACTAATATTATCCCCACCAGGAGGATCTTTCTCTTCGTTTTCTTTCCACCACTACTTAGCGCCAATGTACGTTATGTTAGTGGGGTATTCTACGTCTTCTGGGCTCGCTTTCTTTTTCTTTAAAATTTGTTGTCCCCCCACTCCCCCCACTTCTGTTGGAGAACAGAACAGGACAGAGGGAACTGAGGAGAGTGACTTATGCGCTCTGATATCGTGAGATACGATTGTTCGGGGGAATTTTTTTTTTTAATTTGAGTTTTGTTTGGAGGTGGATTTCGGTGGGGAGTTGGGAGGAAGGAGTTGCTGGAGTCGGGATTATTCTTGAGGGGATTGAGAGAGTGGGGGAGGGGTCGCATGAGGATGGGTATGAATGAAGTGGAAGTCTCTTTGGAGTTGGTTTAACTATCACGGGGGTCCACTTCAGTCATTCATAATGGAAAGTGTAATGTTAATGCCGAGGAGGTTTTATGATGGGGGAATTTTTGGCTGATGGGTCTATCGGGGTGACGGGGGATCGAGGCGCTTGATGGATTGATTGAAGTGGGTGAAGTGGGTTTTTTGGGAAATTATTGGTGATGGGAGGCGTTTTGTAGATTGATGGAGTTAAGGGAGTTTGAGAAGTTGGTCTGATTGAATGTTGAGTGTTATACATTTTGCTTCTGAATGGAGGCGTTGTAATCGTTCAAATTTAAGTTTTGGATTTTTCGAGTTATATCGACACGTTATGAACCAAAATTTTTTTTGGGGTTTGAGTTTTGTTTGGGGGTGGGGTTCGGTGGGAAATTGGGAGAAAGGAGTTGCTGGAGTCCAGATTATTCTTCAGGCGATTGAGAGAGTGATGGGGGGAGGGGTCGCATGTAGATGGGTATGAATGAAGTGGAAGTCTCTTTGGAGTTGGTTTAACTATCATGGGGGTCCACTTCAGTCATTCCTGATGAAAAGTGTAATGTTAATGCGCGAGGAGATTTTATGGTGGGGGAATTTTTGGTTGATGGGTCTATCGGGGTGATGGGGGATCGAGGCGCTTGATGGATTGATTGAAGTGGGTGAAATGGGTTTTTTTGGGAAATTATTGATGATGGGAGGCGTTTTGTAGATTGGAGTTAAGGGAATTTGAGGAGAAGTTGGTCTGATTGAATGTTGGAAGTGTTATTCATTTTGCTTCCGAATGGAGGCGTTGTAATCGTAGAAATTTAAGTTTTGGATTTTTTGGGTTATATTGACCCATTGGGATCCAAAAAGTCCGAAAATATAATTTTTAGACCTTGTCCGTACGTATGTTGTAAAGTTTTTTTTCAATTATTCGCTAATGAATGGAAGGAATTGAATCTTTTTTTCTTCAAATGTAGGTATTGTTGAGCCCTATCGATCGCCATTAATTAAATTGAATTTGACGATTAATTTTCTTAATTTTTGAATTTTTTTTTAAATCAGTAGTCCCACACTGATAAAATGATTCATCAGGGCTGAGGGGAGAGATAGAACTAGTAGAATCGCTTGTTTTTCTAAGGAAATACACAGATTACCTCTTTGTTTTATTCTATTTTAATAGAGAACTTTTATCATTGATGCTCAATTTTCGTTAGAATTTACTTGCAGAATTATATTTTTTCGAGTGCAGGCTAATTTCATCTTTGAATCAATAGTTCTGAATCATCGGTTTAAGTGTTAATATTTATGGAGGTTGATGAGTCTATCATTTTGAGGGGGGATCGAGGTTCTTGATGAATTGATTGAATTTGGATGAAGTGGAATTTTTTTGAAAATTATTGATGATGTAGGCGTTTCTTAGAATGATCTAGTAAAATGAAGTTTGACGAGAAGTTAATTTCTTTAATTGGATGTTAGAAGTATTATTTATTTTTGTTTTGATCATCCTCTGAGGCATGTCATATTCATTATTCAAAAATGAAGGGGTGAAATATTGAATGAAGTTCCAACTGTGGATAATTTTTATGATATGAAATTATTTTGATAATGGATGACTTGAAAGAAAAATGTAAAGCCGACATTTCTTTCTAGCATCGCTTGTTTTTTCAGGAAATCCACAATTCCCAATAGTATCAAATTTACTTCTTTTTTTTATTCTACTTCAATGGAGAACTTTCCTATGACTGATGCTTAACTCTCTTTAGAATTCAGTAGCGAAGCGGTACAACGGTTTAAGGGTTAACAGAAAGCTACCGTTTCCTCGAATTTTTCAAACAAATTTTCTGCTCAAAGTTATTAAGATTTTTCGAACTCAATGCACATTGATCTTCATCATCGTCTCCTAAAGATCAATATGCTTCGATTTTCGAAAATATAGATAACTTTCGGCAGGAAATTTGTTCAAAAATTTGTAAAAGTAGTCGCATTCTGTTACCCCTGAAGTCGAGTTAGTTCTCAGCTGAGTTTTCGAGCAATATCTCCGCATCTAAGGCATATAGTGAAATTTTTGTAATGACCTTTTTCATAACTCTCAATTTACTCTACAAAAAAGGTAATACCAAAAATTTTGCTATCCGCCTTAGATTCCGAGATATTCATTGAAATCTGACGAATAGTCAAAGTCAACTAGACTGTTTTACGTTTCGCTACTGAATTCATTTCCAGAATTTTTATTTTTCCGAGTGCACGCTGATTGCATCTCTAAATCAATACATCTAAATCATCGGCTTGCAGTCAAACTCTTCGGTTCACTAAACACGACTTTGAATGAAAGATAAAAAAAATGCGTATTGATTTTCAAAAATAGATAACTTGCAAAAAATTACAGTAAAAAAGATCATGAATTTTTAAAAATCGATTTCCGTTGGAAATCGAAATTGATTAAGCTCAATAATGCCTCATCCCCGCCTCCACAAATAACAATTAAACCCCCAAACCCCAGAGCCTCAGTAATTCACTTAGAAATGGCGAAGTAAATGAGGATGAAATGGATGAGGTCCATTGGCCGATTGATGAGGCGTTTGAATTCGCTTCGGTCCACGTACAAGCGCGCCATGCTGTCTGCCCAATCCCCCCACCTATCCCTTTTGTAAATACGCTGAGAGAGAAAAAAAGCACCGCAGAAGGGGGCAATAAAGGAGGGCTGCTTCTCTCATTCCCCCTCCCCCTACACCCCTCCCCCGGCCCGCAACCATCATCAGAATTGGTAATTCAACAATTTTGCGCCATTTCCGCTTGACGACTCAATCGTCAACTTGAGATTTCTGGGAAATGCCCACGCGTGACCTCACTCTGTCTGCGAAATACTTGAAACTTAGTGTCACTGCTAGTATTTTAATCCCCCTTCTTCCTCACCGAGGGATTTAACAAAATGAGTAGCCTCGGTAGCTGCGAGGGATCGTGGATTGATTGAAGTGGTGTACGGAGACAGTACCAGTACTTAGACGATTATCGTATGCTCAATTTTTAACGGGACAAGGTACCAATTATCAATTAGGGCAAATGCTAATTTTTATTCGTGTTTGAAAGGGGAGGAGGGGGGGAATGAGTATCTCACGGCAACTGACTGAGCAACGTCCGTTTTCAATTTAACGCTATCATGACGAAGTTCAATCTGAAGTTTGTGATGAGTTCTTGGGATTTGTGGGGTGGAGGAAATTCTTGATGACGATGCATCCTTCCGGCTGGTTTATTTTTCTGAGGAGACCGGCGGGGTTGGTTGCTTCGAAAATTGAAATTGGAGGGTATCTGTGGTTTTCTCCCGGGTCGAAAAATTTGGTCGGTTTTTCGCCTCATTTGTCCAGGAATGAAGACCTGAAGGCCATGTTTTTGAGGTTGAAGACCTGCCACATGGAAAAATTTATATTTTGAAAAATATATTAAAAAATCTCTTAAATTGGCCCAATTTATATAAAAAATATATATAAAATATACGTTTTATAGATTTTTTTATATACTTTTTATAAATTTGAAAAATATATGGAATTGGTCCATATTATATCAGCAGTGAAGTGGTAAAACGGTACAAGTCAATTTTGACTATTGACCCGTTTTCAATTAATATCTCGAAATCTAAAGAAGATAGCAAAATTTTTGTTATTACTTTTTTTGTAGAGCCGATTAAGAGCTATAACAAATATATTTACGAAAATTTCGCTATCTCCCTTAGATTCCGAAATATTCGTCAAAAACTCAACTGGGGGCCAAGTCGACTTAAACCGTTTTACCACTTCGCTACTGATATAGTATACTTTTTATATATTTTTTGATGAAAGTAACAATTGGATAGGGCGACATTAATTTATTTCAAACGAGATTCGTTAACTATTAACGAATGGTAGAATTGAACATGAGCAAATAAATATTCGTTAATAGTTAACGAATGGTTCACTTGAAAACCGAAAGTCAAATAAAACAAGGCTCCTCAAATCTGCATTTGTTAACTATTAACGAATAAACATTTGGTGAGACCGAATAGACCCTCGACTTCAACCAAATCCATTTGTTAACAATAACTAATTCGTTCTGTCAGTGAATCTTCCGATTCTTCAATGTTAAAAGAATTTCGACTTACATTGATTAAGGTTTAAATATACTAATCGAAATTTGAAAATAGTAAAGTAATTGATAATCCAAATTTTCAATTGATGATGAATTAAATATTTAATCATATGAAACTGTAAATTTTCTATTAAGTAAATAATACTAAATTTTGTATAAGGGATTTTCGATTATCCAAATGATCGTCAATCTTTCCAACTAAATTACTGATTAATAAATAATTTGGAATTTGAATATTCAAATTGATGATTACTTAAATAATTAAAATTTAAGAGTGATATTAATGAATGGTCTACTTAATAATTTAATAGTAATTATAATTTATGGATATGGCTATCCCTGAACCGATCATCTTGGTAATACGTACAAACTGCTCCGAAGCATTTTCCCAGAAAACTGAATTATTTCGATAATTACCTAATATAGCAACTCCAATTTTTTCGGGAGACTGATAGGTAAATATTAAGTTTTTGTATGTGATTTTTGAAGGATTTCGATGTATATTGTGTTGGAAACTGGGTGCTATAGATCAATTTAACCTCCTTGAACTCTGACACTTATTGTTAGTAACATGCATGCCCATGTAACATCTACGGAACCTCCCATTCTGCGCTTTTCCTTCTAAAAGCAGTTTTTTAAATTTGAATTATGAGTGATAGAACGGATTAGTTATTGTTAACGAATGAATTTTGGTTGGAGATTAGGGTCTATTCGGTCCCACCAAATGTTCATTCGTTAATAGTTAACGAATGTATATTTGAGGAGCCTTGTTTGACTTGACTTTCGCCATTCAAGTGAACCATTCGTTAACTATTAACGAATATTCATTTGGTCATATTCAACTCTACCATTCGGTAATAGTTAACGAATCTCGTTTGGAATAAATGAATCATTCTATCAGTGTAGTGAAGTACTTATTTTTAAAGTATCAACCTTCACCAGCAGTTAGCATTAGCCAGGGTGCGCAATGGGGACGCAGCGGGTATGAACCCCACAAAGGTCAAAATTTAACCCAGTCAGCACCTTCAAGTTATTTACCTAATTGAGTCCGACTCAATTTTCTTATTGATTTCAATTTCTTTTTGCAATAAATGAATTAATTCAGTTTCCTCGAAAAATTCGTTGGAGCACCCTGAGAGAAAAATCTGAAGTTCTATTTACAATAAGAAAATAGTTGAGGCATTTTGGTGAACGATACGATTTTTTTTTGTATGCGGCAAATAACATTATAGTAACTTCACAAGTGTAATTTTTGCAAATCAAAATGCAGTTAAACTAACCAAAGTTCAAAAGTAACCACGACAAATCTATCGTGAGGAGAACTATAAAATAGTTGCAATGACTACATTCCATTGTAGTAATTACCTCTCCGGCCATAGTTACCGTAATCTATGAAAAATTGTTGAGGACTTTTTGACTATAATTCGATGGTGATGGAATATAGTCAGAAAAATTATATTTTTCTCTTATTGCAGTTATATACTCTAATTATCATTATTTCATCATTTAACAATAATAAGAATTGAATTTAAGAAGAAAATTGAGTCGAACTCAATTAGACAACTTTGAAAAATGAAATTGGAGGGTAACTCTGTTCTTGTCCCGAACCGAAAAATTTGGACGGTTTTTGGTCTGACTTGTCCAGGAATGAAGACCTGAAAGCCATGTTTTTTTTGGCGGCCCCAAAACCGATCCAGGAATGGCCATCAATGTCCCGATTTTTCAATATTAAAAGAATTTCCGACTTAAATTGATTAAGGTTTAAATATACTATCGAAATTTGAAAATAATAAAATAATTGATAATCTAAATTTCCAATTGATGATGAATTAAATATTTAATAATATAGAAATCTAAATTTGAAAATTGAAACTTGAACAGTAATTTTTTTTTAAATTGACGGGAGAATATTGTTTTGTATGAAGTAAACCTCCTTTGCCACAAGTAGTTGTTTCTCTCCGTACATTTCACATCTTGTGGCGACACAGGATATTGTTGATTAGGATTTTGGAGTAGGTAAAAGGGGAATCAGGATGATTCTTGATATTAGTTTACAAGAAAAATCTACTGAAAAAATGAAGTCCATACCAAGAATCTAAACCTAACTATCTTGATCGGTTTTTGACCTCGAACGCGCTTTTACAACCACTTTGGTCTGTTGAGTGAGACTAAGTGAATAGCCCAAATACTAACCAAAATGGAATGTTCATTGAATTCTCCCAAGTTCCTCATCGATTTAGGAACATTTTCATTCGTGTTAACTGTTGAGGTACTTCAACGTTTGGAACTTTTAAAAAATTCTCAATACTTGGGCTTGGAAAAATTGTCGTCAATAAGAATTTTCTAAGATGTATAAACTACGAAAAATTCGGTAATTTTTGGAAATCAAAACTGCTGTTTGTACCAGACTAGAATTTCTAAAAATTTTGATTTTCATCTTGAAGTACATGGCTAAATCTTCCCTTTTTAGTGGCGAAGCGGTAAAACGGTTTAAGTCGACTTAGCTCTTATCTCAGTTTTCCAGAAATATCTCCAAATCTAAGGGGGATAACAAGATTTCCGTAACGACCTTTTTTGTAGAGTGAATTAAGGGCTACAAAAAAGGTTATAACCAAAATTTTGCTTACTTGCCAAAGGAATCTCCTCTAGTAAAATATGCCCTAAATAATCCCTTAGATTCTGTGGTATTCATAGAAAACGGACTAATAATTCAAATCGACTTGAACCGCTTTACCGCTCCACTACTAAATAAAATGTTTTCACTTCCTTTAACTTAAGGTCAAAACGGATCAGATGAATCATTGAACAAGGCTAAATACCGGCTAACGTAGGAAAAAAGCGTTAGAGTTAGATCAACTGGTAAAATTACTTTTCTACCTGTGAGGAATTTTTCTACCTGTAAAGAAGGTCTTATGATATTTTCGCCTAAAACTCCTAGTTCCACAAACATTTGCGGAATGAAATGCATTAAATTTTTTGACCTATTCCACTTCTCCAGTTCCGATTCATGGTTCACTATTCTGGGAATGTTTTCCCAAAAATTTGAGTGAAAATTCATGGAATCAATGGAGGTATGGGTCTTCGAACAAAGTGAAGACAGGTGGCTCACGCTGGTTATCCTCAATTACTCGTGCGTGTCACTGGGCTGTTTCAAATTAAATGGATCGCACGGGTCTAGAAATAGGTCAGTTTCCTGAAACCCCTTGACCTCCTTAATGACCCGCTAAGGTCTCACCAAAACTTGTCAACAACTCCCCCCACACGACAGACGAAATTATCTTCAACTCTGATAGTTCTCAACAAAAAGTTCAAGAGAAAAACTCACCTTTAAAATTTTTTACACTATAGTGCGAATTCCCAGAAAGAAGAAAGTTTATTAAAATTCATCAGACGGTCTGTTTTTAAATTCCTCATAAACAATTAAGAAATTTCAAGAACTCTTTTGTAAATTTCGACTATCTCCTGCGGTACTGAGATGTTTACAAAACAAAATTAAAAATTAAATCAGTAGCGAAGTGGTAAAAGGAGATAAGTCAATTTTGACTATTGACCAGTTTTCAATCAATATCTCGGAATCTGAGGGAGATGGCGAAATTTTTGTTATAAACTTTTTTGTGGAGCCGATTGAGTGCTACAACAAATGTGATTACGAAAATTTCAATATCTCCCTTAGATTCCGAGATATTGATGGAAAACTGGTCATTGGACGTCGAACCAATAACGTCCCAACCGATTCCCTTTTTCCTGTTGATTAGAAAAAACGCAAATTTTGAAAATTTTCCCCAAATAACTGGACACCTGCGAAGACGATTCCGCTCAACATTCAATTGGAATCGAGTTATGTGAGGACTTACCGATTATACAAAGTTAATTTATATCCTACCTTTATCTCAGGTAAAATCGTCGAATTTCAATGAAATTGTCGCTTTTTGACGTTTTCGTACAAATTTCATGCGAGCAAAATCTTTTGCGTAGTCCTCAAAAAATCCCCCAAAATAGTCTTTTGACAAATTGCCCTAGAACTCCCTTCCTCGGAAGATATTCTTAGAACAAAACTAAAAGCCTTAAAACCGAAAAATGTAGACAACTGACAGATTCATGTGCCCACAATTTCGCAAATATGTTAATAACCCAGATAGCTATCAAACTTCGCCAGAAGACCTTTTCTTTATGTCCTTTGAAATTCCGCACAAAAAAGTCCTGACAAATTCTCCTGAAACCCTCATTCTCTTTAAAGATATCCATAAAACAAACCTAAAATTGTTTCGCTAAGAAAATTAATTATCCCAATTAACATTAACTTCCCCATCTTTTGATGAAAGTTATAGTAATCACGCCGAGAGTCGACGCTCGAAATCGCATGTTATCCTCACAATTCGTATGGTTCAATATAATTTTTATGTCGCGCCGTGCAATAAGTCGAGTTTATCGCACGCTGCGCTTCGCGCAGCCTGCTCAAAACTCGACTTCTGCACGACTTGACATAAAATATTATAGAGCACTCGGTAATAAATTTCGTTTTCAACGAATGTGTGTACAGACCTTGCCTTCGGCTCGGCCTGTAAACAACACATTCGTTGAAAACGAAATGTGTGCCCTTGTACTCTAATGCACTATTATCACACTGTCCGTAAAACCGTATTTTACGGATACTTCGTATCTTTCAAGCGTCGTTTACGGACGGTGCGAAGAACTATTAGCTTCGTCACTCGGCCCAAACACCTTTTTTGATACTGCTACTACGTTTACCTCGTGCCGAAATAGTTATTTTCATCACAAGGTCCACAAAGTATTTTCTGACGAATGTGGCTTACAAAGCCACATTCGTCAGAAAATACTTTTGGATCGTGTGATGAATGCAATTTTTCGTCAGAAGGCCCGTAAACCGCGATCAAACCGCGAGAATCGCGGTTTACCGGGTCTTCTCACGAAAAGTGCCTTTTCGATTACTCGTAGACGAAAAATTTTTTCGTTTACTTCTACTGTCAAAATAGTATATTTTGATCCGAGTGAGCAGGGATAGCTATATAGGGGAGGGTAGGGCAAAACGGACCACTGACAGAAAATAGTATATTTCGTTACGAGTGCGGAAAAGAGTTTTTTGGCCCGTGGGGGCCTTTGTGGAAAAACATAAGGCAGAGGCGTAACATGCCTGATCAGAATTTCGTATCGGACTTGATCAGTTTCTGATCGAGACCTGAACAGAATTTCCACTCGGGTATGAGTCAATTTGAGAGTGAAATTCGTAAGTGTCCTGGTAGCTCAGATGGTAAGAGCACCTGACGCGACATTGGGAGGTCCCGGGTTCAATTCCCGGCTAGGAAGTTGCTAATTTTTTCTCTCAAAAAATTACATTTAATCAATTCCTAATGATGGAAGGCGGAGAAACCCTAGTGGAAAAATATAAGGCAGAGGCGTAACATGCCTGATCAGAATTTCGGATCGGACTTGATCAGTTTCTGATCGAGACCTGAACAGAATTTCCACTCGGGAGGTTTATAGCACGAGCCGAAGGCGAGTGATATAATCCCACGAGCCAAAAAACACTTTTTCCACTAGTATGAAACGTTCTTTTTCATCACAATGTGTGGAAAAGGGACGTTTAGGACGCGAAGCATGCCTAAAAAGTTACTTTTTCGCACAGCGTCATGAAAAAGTATTATTTGATCCATGTGACTATAATCTGCGCCGAAGGCGAGGATTACAATCACATGAGTCAAGTAATACTTTTATCACCGAGTGACTTACAACATTTTATGTCATCGGACCCGAAAACCGCGATCTGACTTCTACTCAACTGTTCATTTCTCAAGTATTTCTCTAACTAAAAATTCTATAAAAAAAAAACCACATAATTTTTTCTGTAGCCCTCTACATTTCCCCCCAAAAAAATCCCTCCCCCCTTAATTGCCGTGAATCCTTCACTGCGAAGATATCTACAAAATAATGCACAACTCATTCTTAAATTAAACCACCCTACCCCCTCCGCTCAATTCAATTACAAGTTCTCCTTTCATCAACAGGAAATATCCTCCCTCCCCCCGATCAATCTAACCTTGATCCCCGCCTGAAATGCAAAAATTCCGCAGAACCCTCGCCAATAATCGATTTCCGTTTTACCGCGAAATCCCCTTCAACGCAGGAAGTTGCGAAGTATAAAATTAATTTGATTGAGAAGTTATCCTGCCAAAAAGCCCAATAAGAGAATCAAACGAAAAAAATGCGGCGAATAAAAAAAGGCATATGCCGGCAGCGGGTTCGTAACACAAGGGTGAAGCCGAAAATGCGGCGTTGAGGTTACCGAGATGCTCAAGCTCCCCCTCTCTCTCTCTCTCTCTTGCTCTCTTGCTCTCTCTTTCTCTCTCTCACTCTACACTTCGCAGAGGGATATCGTGTGCGCCCGGTTAGTGCCCCGCCCCGGCTTCAGGGTCGTCTTAATTACCGGGTGGTCCAGTTCGGAACCCCATAAATATTCTGTTGCGGCGGCCACTCAAAGACAAAGAAAGAAACCTACGAATCCTCTAGAGTGAATATACCTTTTTCTCGTCTCTTAATTTTCTATTTTTTCTCGTCCTCTCGTGTGACTCAAACTTACCGAAAAAAGGCGCCCGGAGAGGACGAGATAGCACGAGCTATGCAATTTCTGCGAGGGGGCGAAAAAGGTGTTTTTATATGTATATATTTCTTCGGCGTTATCTGCCAGATACTTTTCATATCGGTGTCCTCACCGAGGGCCAGGGGAGGCCTCGAGAAAAATGTGACACGGTAAGAGATTATTTTGTTTTCTTCGTTCAGGTAAAACTTTCGGGGGAGATAAGAACGAGGGATCCTCTTTCCATGTCATCCGGGTTAAATTGAAACCGGTGTCTAGAGCCTCCCACGCTGCTGGTGTATTGTACAACGGGGGGACGAATGTATTTTGCGTGAGTCATGCGCGAGAGCTAGATGGGAAATGTCGGAAGCATTTGCCAATTGTTAGGGTAACCAGACCAACAGGTAGACGCAGACCAAAAGATAGACCATTTCAACTTTTTTTGCTTCCGAATGGAAGCTTTGTGATCGTTCGAAATTGACNCTCTTTCCATGTCATCCGGGTTAAATTGAAACCGGTGTCTAGAGCCTCCCACGCTGCTGGTGTATTGTACAACGGGGGGACGAATGTATTTTGCGTGAGTCATGCGCGAGAGCTAGATGGGAAATGTCGGAAGCATTTGCCAATTGTTAGGGTAACCAGACCAACAGGTAGACGCAGACCAAAAGATAGACCATTTCAACTTTTTTTGCTTCCGAATGGAAGCTTTGTGATCGTTCAAAATTGACTTTCCAAATTTTTGTGTCAGGGTAACTAAATATGGTCTAAAAAGTCTAAATATGCGATTTTTAAATGGTGTATGTATGTATGTATGTGTGTACTTTTTTCAATTTTTTTTCGCAATTTTCTTTGTAGGAGCTTGATGAAATTTCATGAATTTTTCCATGGATATAGACGTTAATAGGCTCTATTCATTGACACTAACTAAAGTCGAATTATTCATAGAGTTTGTGAAATATTGGTATTCGTTCAAAAATCGATTTTTTGACGCTCAGTTCAAGAATTGTTATCAGAATAAAATGAATCAGGGCTTAAAAATTTGTATTGATAGCCTCTTGATTCTATATCAGAATATGATGCGGATCGCATCTATCACTGTTGAGCTACAGCATATAGTTTGTGAGATTTTTTTTTCTTTTTTTTTCATGATAAACTGGAAAAATTAACAGTCATATCAATGAAACCATGGCTCGAAAAGATTGTTTTGACGCTTTCTCGACGATGTGCAAAGATGATGAAAACAGCATAACTATTTATTAAGTTGTATAGTAGAAATGTGAAGCTTTAAGTCATATGGAGGTCATATGGGAGTCATATATGGGTTATATTGGGTCATATAAAAGTTCTACGGGGTCATATGTAGGGATGTGAGCGACAAAAATGACCGGTCAAATGACGGTCAATTACCGCGGTCATGACGGGGAATTACCATATTTATAAATCTGACGATTCGGTCAGGAATTCAAAAAATAACCAATTCAATTCTGACGGTTAATTCTAATCTATATAGATGACACACAGAAATTTTTATTTGGTTACTCGGTGTCGGCAAGGTTACTGGCGGTCATAGGGACCCTACGTCGCCACAAACGGGTCTATGCGACACTAGATAACTAAATTCGTTCAGCAAGCAATTCGGGTGAAGAGCTGAGCAAACTAGATGAGGAAGCCGGTGGCAATTATGAGAATTAAGGAGAGAAGGACTGAAGACAAGCCTCATCCAGCATCCTCCTAATTTAATATGAAGTATTTGACCAAAAACATAATATATACAGAGATATATATTTAATTAATTTCGTTGACGTTTATTAAATTCATGAGTGATCTTGAGTATCAAATTTATGATTGTTTTGTAATTCGTTCCAATAAACATTAATTTTAAATTATGAAATGCGATTCAATTCCTAACTAATGAAATAAAATGACCGTCAATTTGCATCTATATAGAGGAATTTTGGTCATTTTCTCAAATTTTTGACGCTGGTTGTTCATGACGGTCATTTTGCATGGGGAATTATCTCGGTGTCAGAAAATGGTCAGAAAACGGTCAACTTTGCCTGACCTGACCGAATTGAAAAATAACGGTCATTTCACATTCCTAGTCATATGGGGGTTATATGCGGATCGCATGGGGTTATAGGCTGTCTTCCAGAAGAATATCCGTGGATTTTTTGATTGGGGGACAAGCATATGTGTGGAAATTATGTAGAGTGGGGGTACCCTCCGAAGGATAAACTTCTACTAGAAGGCCTATATACGGGAGTCATATGGGCTCATATGGGGTTATGTGGGGTTATATGAAGTGATATGGGTTCATATGAGGTTGATATAGGGGCTGTATGAGGTCAGATGGGGGTTCTATGGACTCATAAAAGGGTAATATGGGGATCATAAGAGAGTCATATGGGTGTCACTATTCAAAACAATAAAAAATAAAAGTAATAAATTTCAAAAATAGAGAATCCATTCGGAAGCATATTGCTAATTTGTTAGCAACATAAACTATACCCATATACAGAAAATGCGATTATCCACTTGTTTAGTACAGTGCTAGAAAGGATTAGTTATTGTTAATGAATGTTATTGTTAACGTGTCTCACATGTGTCGAACAATATTTTTTGACAGTGGTGTTACGTTCAATTTTTTTTAGTACACGGAGGGAAATATTCAGTAAAAATTACGGAACAATTCACGTAATCCGCAAGGGAGAATCGTTTTCCGGCATTTTTTATAGGAATGGAAGAGAAGAAATCTGAAAAGTTCAGTGAATTTTCAGGCTCATCACCGAACAAAGTACGAAATTGTCACCTAATTTTTCCTGAAGAAGTAAAATCATATAGAAACTTTCTGACTTTTTATCCCTCCAAAATCAAAAATTCTTGAACGTACAACAATTTTTATGAAGCTGGTGAGTTATTTCGACGTTCCGTTTCGTAAAATTTCTCAATCGTTGGGGAAAAATTACGGAACGACTTGTTGTCCCCACAGCGGTGAGTCATCAGACGGGTGGTTAATTTTTACGGAACAAATCGTAGAATTTACGGAGCGATTCGTACAATTTCAGTTCCGACTCACACTTTTTTGTGAATCTTACTTCGCTCGCGGATTATGTTTCAGAACGTAATTTTTACGTTTGAATAACTATTGAATATGATCGTCTATCTATTGGTAACCCACCGTCTATCTTCTAGTCAGTCGTCTATCTATTGGATGTTTGGGCTATATCCCACTTTTTCGTCATTTTATCATTTATTCTTCATTGTTTCCACTTCAAATCATCATTTTCCCATAATTTATATATTTTTTCACGTATAGAGCCTATCGTTGACATATTTATGTGATTTATTAATTTTTGATCTCTTAACGGACCTGAAATTGTCCTTAACCGTCTATCTATTGGTCTGGTTACCCTGTGGAAAGTTGACGGGAGAAATTTATTTTCACATTGTTCCGTAAAATTCAAATTCCACTGAAAATTCAATCAAGTTATGAGATTTCCATCTCACTTTTAGTGAAAACTCATGAATTTCCATGAATTCTACTTAAAACTTGAAATTTCATAACCATTTTTTTCCTAAATTCGATCCAATGTCATTCTCATGAGATTTACTATAATATCTTCCATGAAATTTCAAAAAATTTCTAACAGTGTATAGAATGACCTTGAATCAAGTATAGTTTATACTCGAATCAAACATAGTGTACGTGAATCACGTATATTATATGTATATACNTAGGGGAGGGTGGGGCAAAACGGCCCCCCTTCAATTGTCAATAACTTGTGAATGACATTGTGAAAATTCCCAGTTTCAACTTCATTTTGAAGATAATTTTTCATTCTTCAAAACGAGCTCTAACTCATCCCAATCGGATTATTGAATCGGAAAATATTGACGATTGAAGGGGGGCCGTTTTGCCCCATCCTCCCCTATATACTCGAATCAAGAATAATATATTTGAATCAAGTATATTTTATTCTTAATGTACTTGATTCAAGTATATTTTATTATACTCAATTCAGGTATATTTTTTTCTATGTATCGCTGGCTTGCAACCATTCTTGAATGAATAATGATCGATGTGTCTGTTTCTACTGCTGTACTATTGATTGACCCGTTACGTCCAGTTGATTCGAATGAATCATTATTTTCCTCGCGCGATGAAACCACAATGTTCACAATATTCATCCCAAACGCTGAAAATTAATGATCTCCAAGAAATTTTAAAAATCACTGAGAGATGAGTCAGTGGAATTTTCACAGGAAATTCTTCACATGTTTCCTCCCGCCCTGATCACTCAATTTCCAGAGACGTGTTGTAACTTGAAGAAAAATTCTCATTGGCACAGTAAACAGGATTATTGTGTTCAATCGAGTCAATCCAACGATTCTCTCACAATCAGTCATAGAAATGATTTCCATAATTTTTATCTCAATGACTGAACATCAATGATCCCCTGAAACCTTTGTAACCACTGATGCATGAGTCAGACAAATTTCCATGTTATAAAAAGAACGATTCACAAGTGTTTTTCTCGACTCTCCTCGCTCATTTTTCAAATGCTAATGTTTTTCTCACGAACGCGTGTAATTGTATCTCTCAATCTATTAATATCCACCTGTTTACTCTTAGACCGGCAATTCCGGAATTTTCGAGTTACATTGAAACCAAGTGTTATTTCATTCCTATGAAAAAATCAATTAGTGCTACGTGGAATGAAAAAGGATTGTTTACGACAGATCGCAACAATGTAAATTTCGTGAAAGCATTTCTTATTTGATTCAAACAATTAATTAACAGATAATTTCTTATTTAATTTAAACAGCTATTGTAATCTATTGTATTCGATAAGTCATCCGGTTATAGAAGGCAATAAATTAAGTCATTTAGAATTTGCCTTGGGATATACCTTAAGGGGGGACCCAGGTGAAATTTGAATGTCTTCGGTTGATGAAAATAACTATCAAGCGACTTTTGATATATCACGGGGTGCCTAAAAAAACAAGGAAAATTTCGTATTCAACCCATTTGACCCCGTACCTCAGCCGAAAACGTATTTTTTCGGGTTTTCACGCACGAAAAAAGTTAGCAGAAAAACCTATCGAATTCGTTAGAAAATTCTATTAAATTTCTATTAAACTTTCTCTTAGTTTTTGGCTGATTCTATTGACATGTTCAAAGCATTCAACAGAAAAAGTCAACAGAATTCTATTTTTCTATATAACTTATTCTTTTCATATATTTTATATAGAATTTACTCGACTCAAATTTTCTAAGATTTTTTCATTCTCTTTTTCTTTTCTTCTCATCAAAAAAATCAAACGAAAAAGCTTAGAAAATTTGATCCGAGGAAATTCTATAGAAAATATCTCAATAGAATAAGTTATAAAANAGTCAACAGAATTCTATTTTTCTATATAACTTATTCTTTTCATATATTTTATATAGAATTTACTCGACTCAAATTTTCTAAGATTTTTTCATTCTCTTTTTCTTTTCTTCTCATCAAAAAAATCAAACGAAAAAGCTTAGAAAATTTGATCCGAGGAAATTCTATAGAAAATATCTCAATAGAATAAGTTATAAAAAAAAATTTAATTCTATTGACTTTTTCTACTGAATATTTTCTATTGAACATTTTAATAGAATCGGCCAAAAACTAATAGAACAGTTCAATAGAAATTCAATAGAATTTTCTAACGAATTCGATAGTTTTTTCTATTAAATTTTTTCGTCCGTGTTTGGCTTTGAAATGCTCCTCGCTCCACGATTTCCGTTCGATTTAACCTTTTTACTTTAAAATTTTCTAATTTTGATTGCAAATAGTCTAGAATGTTATGAAACGTGAAGAAATTATGTTTTTAGGGTCATGTCTGTGTGTGTGTGATAACCTTCACAGTAAAAACGAATGTCTGGATTTCATACACCTTTTGTAGATATTTTTCAAACACTAAACAACATCTGAATAAAATGAAAATTTGTCTGAATTTCAAAACCGTGAATTAAGATGTTTAGGCATCTGTTCACCTGAAATTCAGACAAATTTTCATTTTATTCAGACATTTTTTAGTTTCTGAAAAATGTCTATAAAAGGTGTGTGAAATTCAAACATTCGCTTTTGTTGTGTTGGGCCTGGGTGATTAATTTTTAGAAAATTCAACATAAATAGGGTGCAATTTGTTGTATAAAAATGTGCAATTTTGGTTCATTGCAGCTACGATTGGCTCAACTTTGGCGCGCTGTTTCAACCCGATCGGTTCAGTAGTTCCTGAGATATGACAACTTGTTTAAATTTCGTTTTCATCACGCTGTGACGAAAAGTGAACCTTTCGGCACGCTCCGCGTGCCTAAAAGTCCAGTTTCCGCCACATTGTGATGAAAAATATTGTTCGTAACTCGTGAAAAAATATTTTTTAGCTCGTGGGATTATATTATTCGCCTTCGGCTCGTGATATAAACCTCCCACTCGCCAGAAAACACTTTTCCCACGAGTATCGAACGATATTTTTCATCACAATGTGTGGAAAAAGGACGTTTTAGGCATGCTTCGCGTTACTTTTTCGCACAGCGTGATAAATTTTTTTTTTCGGCCGTGTGACGAACAATATTTTTGGCCACACTCTTGGTGACGAAAAATATTTTTGGTTACACTATTGGTCTTACACTATTTGCCCCAATATATATAGTGGAAAATGCCTAGAAATCTATTCGGCTCTACGATGACTTGACTCATTTGTTAATTTTTCCCCCGCTTTTGTCTTCAAGTACATTTCTACTAATGCTCAATGCCCAAAAATTCAAGGAATAATTCACAAGCGAAAATAATTTTTATTTCTTGTTAACTCTGGCTCCGCCCACATGCGATCCTAAAACAATGCCCATTACTACCAATTTTCGATGAGCTGTCATCAACCACCCACGGTTATACGGCGTTGGATTGGGTTGAAACGCGCGGCTTTGACTTTAACGGGGAGATGAGGAGGGGCGGCGCGGGACTGCGGGGGAGGGGGGCGGAAGGGAGTGGGGTATATAACACACTATCATTTGTGTGGTCCGGTGTTGCTTGTCGGCACTTGGGTTATGGAGTTGAGAAAAGAATATAAGACAGAGAAGACCACCTTCGTGGAAAGACCACTTTGGGCCCCAGCGAGAGAGTAGAGTGATCCTCTTGAAACAAAAATGAAGAAGAGAAGAGACAGAAAAACGTGAAAAAGAAGAGGAGAAATTGTATATTCAACCACGCGCGCACGAGACCATGGGGGAGACCCTGAGAACAAGACTGTGCGGATGGACCCATGGTGTCTACGATGACCACAGGTGGGATTTAAGATGATTGTTACTGAATTCCTTCTTAAAAAGGGACAACATTTTTTTCCAATATGAATTTTTCATTTTTTTCATTTCGCTGATTAAACATTATTTTCATCATTTTGTCATTTTCAGCCGTAAATTAATTTTTAAAATTCTTTTTAACTAGAGATAATTTATGGGTGAAGTCAAGTGAAAAGGTAAAACATGGCTGCTTAAATTTATGCTTCGTTAATTTATGAATGGGGGATTTTTTTTATTTCGTTGAAATAGAGGATATATCCGAGAAACTTTTAGCCTCAATCACTAAATTTGTCAGTTGAATATGAAAAAGTTTATGGATATTTAGCGTCACTTAAATATTTTTTTTTATATGTATATCTTTTTAATTCTTCTTTAAATATTCTCTTATAGATAAATGTTCGGGAAGAATTATAGAAAAATCTTTGGGAACTGTATTTTTTGCATGAAATCGATTTCTGATAAAGTTTTGGATCTGGAGAAATTTGTTTCGATTGTGAAAACTGATTTTTTCAGTTGAAAGTGTATTCTTACTCTGATAATTCTCTGATGTAAGTAACTTTATTAATTGAAAGGCATGTCTAACAAGAGAATATTGTTATAAATTTTTCGAGCCTTGACTAATTCCATTTTGATGAATTTTTTGAGTGATCGTTCACAAATTGATTTTTGGAAAAAATTTTGATTTTAGTCTGTATGAAAAATTAAATTTCAATTGGTGTCAATAAATAGAGCTTTTAGAGCTTATAGAGCTTATTGATGCGGGCAACAATAACTGTTTGCATGAAATGAGAAATTATTTTTTAATCAATTTTTTGAATTAAATAAGGAATGCGTTGAATATCACAGAAACTATGAAGTACAAAATTTTTCAAAAAATTCAGCGTATTCGGAATTTATCAATTTATCACGGATTAGTTTTTTAAGAACATTGTAGGAACCGTTTTTTCATAAGATGGAAAAATCGACTTCGGGGGACCCATAACTCCCGTTTGGCCTATGCCGCGCGCGTGTTACAAGCCCGCGTTTCATTATTTATCATCTACTGAACTGTGTAGTACATCTAGCTAGCATTTTTTCAATCACTGGGGACTATTATAAACATTATCTATGAAAAACATGAGGACAATCTTAAGAAAAACGTATTTTCTACGGATATATCTTAAAGTCTATAATAAGATAAAATCTCGGAAAAAATTCATGAAATTCAGTTGATCGCTTTTAAGAAAATTTCGAAAAAGAACAGAGGAAAGAAGACCACATACATCAGACGCCATACATTGTTAAAAAATTTGTTCTAGAAATTTTCGGTACACTTTTTGAAAATTTTGATCGAATCTAATTACTACTGAAATTTCAAGGAATTTCGTCATTGAAAATTGAGAATTTCGTGGAAAAATCAAAGAGGACTGTAAATTGCAGTTTCATTTTTCACTGAAAATGCATAGAAAACCAGAAAATTCCAGTAAATATATTCTCAAATTTTCCGGACAGTGACACTGAATGCGATTTAGCGGAAAAAAATCATGAAATTTCAGATTTCACTGAAAATTCAATGTAATTTTGCACTGAATATTCATATTCGATTGGAAATTGAAATAAATTAAGGAATTCTCGTTTTTATGCCGCGTAAAATTTTGGAATTTTATTGAATTTTCAGTGAAACCCGAAATTTCATGATTTTTTCCCCCTAAATCGCATTGAGCGTCATTGTCCTGAAAAGTAGTAGTCAACAGTGCTAGGCATATTCATCACTCATAATTACCGTTAAATTATGAAGTTGTCAATTTTTAACATAAATCTTAAAAATTTTAAACATTAAATTTAAATTTTATAATATATTAAATTTGTTAAATATAGTTAAACTTTGATCAACATAAAGAGATAATCCCTCTTAATATTGTCAAAATCTAATATTATTGGCCATCCCGGGTAGTCAACTGTCCAAGAAATGTCATTCTTTTTCTAAATGTATAAAACTCACATATTCCGATTTTTCAAACCATATTTAATTACCCTAACACACAAAATTGTAAACTTAAATTTGAACCATTACAAAGCTTCCATTCGTCAGCAAAAACAACCCGAGTATTCGAATATCCTTAAATAATCCCTCGACTTAATTTTTTCAAGAAGACATTCAACAAATCCGTAAAATTTTGATGCCGAGAAACCCTTCATCTCTTCATTCCTAAATTAATTTCCCACCGATGAAAGAAATTCCTTCACTCCATTACAATTTCCCTTATTCCAATCAATTTCAGATGCATCAAACCCCACCCGAGATTCAATAATTGTGCAACGTACGCAATTATGTAACGTTTTAACTCCGTACACCGCGTCATAAACGCTGTAAATTTCCAATACACAATAATCCACCGGTGCAAATATTCAACTCTTCTCAATTCCACGAAGAGGCTGAGGAAAAAGAAGAAGAAAAAGAAAAAAAATATGGAGAACCGATATAAACGTATGAATTATTAACCATTGAGGCTGGAATGCAACGAGCCATGTGTGTATCTTCGAAAGTCTTCTCAATGGCACCTCGTTGTCTAACGCGGAGAGAGAAACGAATGAAGGGGGCACACATACACTTATAAATATACGTATAAACGCTTGAAGAAAAGTCGAGGAGTGCCCACCTGGTTGGACTCATCAGCCAGCTGTGGAATAAACAGGTAGATAGAAACACTGCCTTCCTCAATGTGTGTACACAAGTCCCAAGAATGCTTTTTTTTCATCCTTTTTTTTCCACTTCCAGCCTCGTTTATTTCTTCTTTACCCAGGTGCAAGCAATTATGATTCAAATACTTTGAAAAATCGTAGGAGATCTCAGTGGTGATAATTTTATTCTACTCCAGGTGTTTTTCTCATCTGTAATTTGCAGTTACCTTTGGAGAATTCATGAACCCACGAGAATTCATTAGTTGGGCTGCGTCTTTCGTGGATTGAAAATTAATTGGAGAGAAGATTCAGGTGGGAATGACTCCTGTTATGGCATCGGATTATTTAATGGAAATTTGAATATATTCATGAGGATTTTATTCTGTTCCTAATTGGCAAGTGAGAGAAATTCAATTGTGGATGAAGTGATAAAGCGTGATGAGTTTTCATACGAAAGATATTTAAATGTTGCAGAGAAAAACGTAGAGAAATGTCGCAACTCCATACGAAAATGTTTCTATACATGTGGCACTAGATCGTATAGGATCAAATCTGTAGAAATCGTATAGAAATATCCGAATATCATATCCGAAAATCCTATAGCAATTCTATACGCAATCCGTACAAAAAATTTTTATACGATTTTTTGATACGCGCAGGGATGGCCATCAATATTAAATTTCTTCAATATTAACAGGTTTTGCGACTCACATTGATAAGATTTCATGTTTAAATATACTCATTAAAAGTTAAAAATTATATAATATTAATAGTTTAAATTTCCGATTGATAATGAATTAAATATTCGATAATATCGAACTGTAAATTTTCCATCAAATGGATATTTCTAATGTCGTAAAAAAGGGCCTAGTGATTAACCACATAATCGGCAATCTTTCTAGGTAAATTATTGGTTAATAAAATAGTTCAAAATTTGAATACTTAAATTGATGATTATTTGAATAATTAAAAATTTGAGAGTGATGGTAACTAATTGACGGTTTCAAAATTTAGCGGCAATTATGATTTATGAATATGGCTATCCCTGGCGAAGAGCAGTCAAATCTCCGTAAAAAAATTCGACTGGGCTGTTGGTCGCTCGCTTCGCTCACTTCCATTGCGTGTGGGCTGGAGTGGGTCCGACCCATTACGTGTTGAACCAATAACTTCCCGGCCGATTCCCATTTTTCTGTTTCCTTTAATAAAAAATCCAGTGTAACGTTTTTTGAAGCCAATCTATTCGGCGTATTGTTTCATCAGGCTTTTTATAAATGATGATAACATACATTAAAAATATTACCATAATACTATATTATATTATATTTTATACTATACTATATTATAATACATTAGGCATATATAATGATATATATAGTATAACACAATATCGTATACTCAGTATATGTTATTACTGTTATCAGTTTATAATTTTTTTTATTATCTACATGATATATATAATACATATAGTACTCTATATATATTGTATATTACACATAATTCATATAATATAGTATATTATAGAATATAATATAACATAGCATTATCGTAACATCTTTAATGTATGCCATCATCATTTATAAAAAATCTAATGACACAATACGCAGAATATAGATTGGTTTAAAAAAAACGTAACACTGGATGTATCATATATTTTTTAAAAACAGTACATTCCTGAAACTTTTCTTTCGGAAAACTTGATATTAACTTCAGAAATCTAATATAACACTATTCACTACAGTTCACATACATTGAGCCCCATGGAGTAGTATTAGAAAAAAAGCAAATTGTTAAATTTCCATCCGGATAATGCGAAAACCGCTGAAACAATTTTTCTCAGCATCCAATCAAAATCGAAGCAGATGCATCGATCATACGAAAGAAAATGAAATCCCATCATTATTCTCGGTAAAATTGTTGAATTTTCAAAGACAAGTCGTTTTGAGTCCGAATGGAAGCCTTGTTTTTATTTTATTTTTTCACGTTTTATGCGGAGGACTGCTGAGACCAAGGAGCTACTCACGCCCGAAATCACGGCACCACTCTGGCATAAAATCATTCTGAAATCACGTGAAATCACTGAAATCAAGTGATTTCAGCTCTCCGAAATCATTTTCGAAATCATCTCCGAAATAACGTGAAATCGTCTGAAATCACTGACGTAGTGCGAACCGCGCAAGTTAATTCGTGATTTTGAAATAGACGCGCCTGCCAACGATGATAATAAAATGCTGTGTACTCACTGCCATACTGGTGTTTCTGCACGGAGAGAAACATTTAATAAAAATTACGTATCTTTTCCGTAATTCCGGAGCGAAATGTGGTTGTAGGAAATTTTACGGAACTGTCACGGAATTTTTCCAGAGCGTTGCATAATTTTTATTTAGTGACGGTACCGAAAAATTACGATACTATCAGTTAAATTTTCTGAGTCGATTCCGTAATTGGTGAGCGAATTGTGAGTTCCGTAATTTTTACTGAACATTTCTCTCCGCGTGAGAATTTTATACTTACGCCGAAACAAATGTCGTATGTGCTAATTATCGTATGGATCCAGAAAGTCCATTCGTTATAATTTTAGGTAGGGGAGGTTGGGGTAAAATAGACACTTTTGACTTTTTTAAAAATATTAGTGACGGGTTGTTATGTGGATGAAATTTAATAATTTTTTTTTCAATACAAACAACAATTCTCTCCCTTTGTGATGAGCCTAAACTGAGCTCTATTGTTACATTGTTTTTGAGTTATGAATAATTTTCAAAAAAATCTAAAGTGTCCATTTTACCCTACTCTCCCCTACTTCAGGCCAAGAATCAATAGTTCGCAAATCCTCAACATGTTGGTTGCTTAATAAAGATCATTCACAACTCAGTAGTGATAGACTTGAACAAGTTAGGGTCGAAGAAATAACAAGAAGTACTAGTCATCGACAAATGTACTGAAAAAAAAATTCTCACTTGGTTGGATAGTTTGTTAGATATTTGCGAAAAACGGTTTAAAAACAAATGGCGATTTCGTCAAATTGGCTAGATCGATTGGGCTGAAGTTGGACATAGCGTTATTCCTCATTAATACTTACAATCTGACAAAATTTGAGATTTTTTTGAATTATTTTAGTCTTTTAATTCTTTGATTTGCTGAAAGTTGACTATCAGATGAACAGGCGCACATAACACATGGCTGTCAAACTTCGTATTTTTACGTTGCAGACCATTCTACATCATTTCCAAACAAAATTAGACAATCTAAAAATAGAGCGATTTCAATGCTTCCATTCAGTAGAAAAAACCTACAACAACCCAATTATTTCGATACTGACTGATTCTGAAAAAAAAAATTGTAGGATTCTTCTAGAAAATGAGAAACTTTTCAAAGGAAATTTTCTCATTTACGAGATATGTTTCTTGACATTTTTTCTCAAGATCACTCGTTTCTGGAAAATCTTCATAAATAACAAATCTTCCCATCAATTTGCTGTAATGCTTCACTAAAATTGGGCGATGAAATTCCAAACAAAAACAGATCATTAAAATTTTTTCGCAGAATAAAAATTGCGGAACAATTATCACGAGAATTTTATAATTAATTTCCAATCAACAATATGATTTTTTTTCGAATAAATTCAATAATTCTATTGATTGTGAAGTCATCAATGAGCGATCTCAGAATTCCAACATCATCAAAGGTTTTTCCTATGAAATTATTTCAGTTAAAAATTGATTTCTGTATATTGTTCTGAAAAATTACTCAACCCAGACATAATTTCGCAATGAATAAAAATGTAGTATTTGATGAAATTATTCTCTCGCAAATAAAATGTCCTCTCAATTCTCCATTCCTCATAATTTTTTTCTGAATTGTCTTTTTCTAATGAAAATAAAATTTCAATCTCGAAACGTATACTTAGGTAATGCCATTAAAGAAGGGCTCGTACAGTGCAAAAGAGAGAGGTGTGACCATAGAATTGATGAGGATACTGCCGCACGCATAAACTCAAGGCAAAGTGCCTACAAATATTCATCATTTCACAACGCCCAAGAGTAAAAAAAAAATATCACGTGTACAAGAGAGATGAAGGAGATTCTTTTTTCAATTCAAAGGCAAAACAACATTCGCCTTGGGTATAGTGTTTGCCTTCTCGTGAGGTTTCTTTTAAAAGCTTGGCACTTTCGGGCAGCGGCAGACAGCGCGTCGCCCAAGTCCCCCAGGCAAACTCTTCTAGATGCTGTTCACTACGAACTTGATCTCAAACTCTCGACGTTTTTTTTAATAAAAAAAATGCAAAAAAGTCACTATCCAGTTGAGACAAAATGTCGCTTCAAACCGGTATTTTTTTCTTGTGCAGTTTTATTTTCAGGTTTGAAGTGAAGGCTAATTTTAGAAATGGTGATGTCGACCAGAAGATCATCTTTTTTATTTGCAAATGAAAATGATACAAAAATAATTTTTTCTGTTCTTTCTTTCCAGAATTTTATGATTTGTAAATTGTTTTTCTTCATTTTTCTTCAAGGGATCTAGAGGAAATTTGTCAACAGATATTTTTTAGAGAATTTCAACGATTGCAAACAGGTCTTCTGGCGTTTTTTATTAGAACTACTTGTTGCATTTGGGGTTTTTGGATTCATTTTGTATGTTCTTAATGACAATAGTTGATAATTATCTATTCTAACATTATTTTGTATTAATAAATATCACAAGATGAGTGAGGAATAAGTGGAGATATCGAAATCTCTTCAAGACAAATAAAAACCCAAAATTAAGGAAAAATTCGGATTATCGAAATTCCTTTGTACCTTAATTTTTTTTTTTTTTCATTTGCGTCGTTAAAAAATTGTGCCCAATTCCTGGAGGAATCAATCGTTCTAAGTCACATTTTATCATAAACATTTCACCTCTAATACAATTAATTGATCTAGTATTATGACTAATAACAAAATCTAAAATTCTTCTGCGTGAATTCTCGATTAAGGTGTTTCGTGCGAAAAACGTCAATAATGCCATTCATCTGGAATTCATGTAGAATGTTTATAATTATAATTGAATTATCTATGAATTTTTCTATAATTTTTTCAGATTTCCTTTTCAAGTTATTAACGATTGAAGTCGCTTCTTACATAAGCTATTATGGAGATTTTTCTGTTTAACACGAAACTGCGGTATCATCTGAGCTGATAATATAGTTTCGTGCTAAACAGAAAAACCTCCATAAGGCCCATGTATAAGCAGCGACTTCAATCGTTAATAACTTGAAAAGGAAATCTGAAATAACTTCCTCTATCGGGAAGTTAAAAAATCTATGAAAATTCATAAACAATTCAATTGTGATTATAAACACTCCATATGAATTCCTGATGAATGTCATTATTTACCTTTTTCGTACGAAATACCTTAATGCGGTTGATCCGAACATGGCCTGAAGGAATTTTAATAATTTGAAAACATTGGTCGAAAACGTTAATTTTATTGGAATGCAAAGTTCGGATTATTTTCTCAATTTCTCCGCGAAGAAATGTGTCAAAATAATTTTTTTGTAGGGAATTTCGTCTGCTATAGAAACATTTATCGATGGTTTTTTAGTAGAGCTATACTAGTCCTGAAAGTTATTGCGAAATAAGTCACTTGAAATTTCTTGATTTATCTACTCTGAATATGAACAGTTTCAGCGATGAAGTGGATTGGAGACAAATATTTTCCATGACTCACAACTCACTTACCTCACATTCTTAAATATGAATTACTGCCACAGAACAAGTGGAAAATAAATTTAATTCAGAGCAAAAAGTGTAGGATGATGATGAATTGTTGAAAAAAATGCAGTTTAATCGCCTCGAATTAATTCAAATCATAAACATCATCTCCAAACCTTCCAAGTATTCAACAAATTGAGAATATTTTTCTAATTGTTCAAAACGTTTTTTTTCATCAGAATATTAATTATTGATCGTGTGGAAAGTTGATAATGTCGATCAAATGTTCACTCATTATTCAATTTCAAGACTTTTTCAAGATCAATGACAATTTTGCAATGAATAATTGGAAATTCTCATATGAAAAAAATCCAAACTGATGAGGTTGAGGAAAATTCTCAGAAAGAATTTTTGTTGTTCAGGATTTTATTCGTCACAATAACGAACTTGTGACATTTAATTTTTTTCTCGACCTGTAGCCACTAGTTCCAGAAAAATTAGTAAAAAAATCTCATCTTCTTAAATATGAATTACTACCACAGAAGTGGGAAAACAATTGAAATCGGAGCGAAAACAGTAGGAAGATGATGGATTGTTACGTAAAATGCAGTTTAATCGTCTCGAATTAATTCAAATCATGAAAATGCTTTCCAAACCTCCCAAGTATTCAAGACACTGAGAATTTTTTTTAAGTGTTCAAAAAATTTGTCTTTCATTAAAATATTAATTATTGATCGTATGAAAAATTGATAGTGCCGATGAGCATTCAATCACTATTCAACTTCAAGACTTTTTCAGATCAATGAAAATTGTGCAATGAATAGTTGAAATTTCTTAAATGAAAAAAATCCAAACTGGAGAGGTTGAGGAAAATTCTCAGGAAGAACTTTTATTGTTTAGGATTTTATTAATCGCAACAACGAACTTCTGACATTTAATTTTTTTTTCGACCTATATCATAGCTACTAGTTCCAGAAATATTGGTAAACAAATCTGCATGAAACATTGTGGATTAATATGCAACTTTTGCAATAAAAAAACCACTCACAGTGTCAGCATTACGATTTTTTCCGCTTGTTCGATTGAATAAATTCGTGAATGAATATAAATCCATTAAAACTGAAAAAAATCATAAAACCTTGGAAAAAGATAATTCCAAATATTTAGCTTTCGAGCTTTCGTATCTGTAAATAAGCAAAAAGTATTTCCCAGCAAACACCAGAAATAGAAACGAAAATACGACGTAGAGTTTCTGGTTTTCTGAATCTGGAAATTCGGGTATTCTGGTACTAAATCTCAATATTTCAAATCATTTCTCCGAATCTCGTTACTGAATCGAGCTAAAAATAACAGTTCCATCACGGTTGATCCCAAATAAAGAATGTGATTTTATAATATCGAAGTGGATAAAACGAAGATGTCCTTCTCTCTTCCTCACGCACACACTTCACCTCTTGTTTCCAAGTCAATGGATCCAGGAGTCATCTTCTCAGCCCCCCGGCGCTGTATACCCGGGATATTATTACCGGAGCTCAGGTTTTTGGCGTGAAATTTTCACTTTCTACCCAACGTAAGAATCTCCAACGATTTCTTTCATGCTTATACGAACACTATGAGACCTGAGATTTTCAGGGACCGAATTCTTTCAGAGAAATATCGCAACGTTTTTGTCATTCTTATGCATGTGGAAAATATTCTATAGTTTGAGTGAAATGTGAAACTCAGCGTCGTTTACATAACGCATCTGAGGCATTAGAAAGTCCACTTTGGATTACTAATATTTATGTGACATTTTATTTGATGGAAAATCAAGGATGAAATCGATTTTCCCGAGTGTTTGAGCAAGAATAAATAATTGTGTAGGAAAATTGAGATAAATGGGAGAAGATGAAGTTTGATTTTTTTTTCTATCACTCAGTGAGTGGTTCTGAAACTCGTAGGTTTACACTTGAGAAAAAAAATTGTTCTTATAAACAATGAATTAATCAAATCAATAGCTCAGTCGGAAAAAGGACCCGACGCGTTATCGCAGGGATCGGGGTTCGATTCCCGGTCTGGACTATTCATTTTTTCAGTAGATTAGGGAAGCAAGCGCGCTTCACGCGTGCCTGAATTAGTTACGGGTTTAGGCATATTATTTATGACTTTTATATATTTCTTTATTGACTAAATAAGCAGGGTTGGGAGGAGGGATCGCCAACCTTGCAATATTTTATTACGGTTAATATTGTAGCCCTTAATTAGATTACATCACTCTTGGAATTTTTTGAGTACTTAAGTATCATCAATTAAAATATTAAAATTTTCAACTATTTTATCAATCAACAATTTGAGGGAGGAAGATTGACGATTACTTATGTAATCGAAAATTCCCTCTCAAGAAATTTTAATTATTCACTTAGTAATAAATTTACAGTTCCATATTAACAAATTTTAAATATATCATTATTCGTAAAAAATCTGACTATTAATATTATATTATTTGAAAAATTGGATCAACATATTTTAGACCTTCAATAATGTAAGGGTCAAATCCTCGTAATATTTCAGAAATTTAATATTGATGGGGATGCCTGGTTGGGAGCCTGTTCGACAGAAGCGACAGACCGTTATTTAATTCGTTATTAGTCTTTTTAATTCTTTCTCTCTCTACCAATTTCATTGGTGATAACCTTCCGAATGGATCTGTCGCAATGGTTCTATGATATATTCCCTCTCGTTGTGTCCAGATTTAAGATCGTATATTGTGTTACAGTGCGTAAAGTTCCACTTTTTCACATGCACGTGGAACACATCCTATTTTTTGTGGTACCTGCCGAGTTCACTGTTCGGAACGGTAGTGTGTAAAGTTCACGCGCGTGTGTAAAGGGAAGTTCGAATGCGTAAAGCGAAGCTTTACATTAAAGAAGGGAATTTATATAGCGTTCCACATTTTTGTGACGTCATAGGAAATGATTGGATGGGATTTGGATGAGTTATTGGGAGAGGAACCAGGATTATTCTCAATATGAATAATCAGAAAATTTTACTGAAAAAAATGGATAGTCCGGACCAGGATTTAAACCCCGAACCGACCGATTATGCATCGAAAACGAAACTTTACGCACGGTCGTGAACTTTACATACGCCGTGCGGAAACCAATCGCTTTACGCACACTTAGCCGTTTCGAAAAGTGAACTTTTGAGGCAGGTATCACAAAAAAAATTTGACTCTTCTTCGTCAAACGCTTTTTTTATTTAAACAATGAAAGGCGTATTATTTATTATTGCCATTATTATTATTAATGAATTTATCTTTTTAATTTAATTCATTTTTTTTATATAAATAATGAAAAAAAATTTTTTAATTATATATATATGAATTATCTATGAATATAAGATTTTTTTTTGAAGAATTAGTTATTTTAAGAATTTTTTCAAGATAAACTTGCAATATTTCCGAAATTTTTGAAATTTGAAGTTTTTTTATATCGATTCGATTAAAAAAAATCTTTACGGTGAAAAGCGTTTTTAAGAAACGACTTTATTCAACAGTAATCATCGATGCACTAAAAATTCTAAAATAAAATCCTCCAATATTATCAGGAACTAGCGGGCTCGTTCATTTGAATATAATGTGATAACAAGCGGAGTTTTTGATTCGAATGTTATGTGAAAATGACGGAGGTTCAAATTAATTGAATTAGACTGTCCTCTTTATGTTAACCCGTAATAAAAGCGTGAGGAGTAGTTATCACATTTCTCGAAGCCTTTCATTTGATGACAACATGACATGGAAAGTCTAATTCGATTGATTTGAAACTCCATCATTCTCGCATGGCATTCGAATCAAAAACTCCGCTTGTTATCATAAGATATTCAAACGAACGATTACACCGGTTTCTGGCTGGGTCTGAATGACTCGTTTCTGATAACATCAATAAATTTTATTCTATGACTAGGGGGCTATTCCCTGCTCCGCTCGCTAATAGACCCTTGTGACCCTCATTTCGATCCTTAATTTTGGAGTATTAATTTCGAGTACCAAATTTTCATCACCAAAAGTCGATTTCAATTTTTGGAATATAGATAGATATTGAGCCTTGTGACCCTTAATCTCACCCTCGTGATCCTTATTTTCACCTTTGCGACCCTTATTTGGATCCTTAATATGATCCTCATAATAACTCTCGTGAACCTTATTTTGACCTTGGTGACCTTTACTTTTTAACCCGTGGGGTTTGACTCCCATGACCCTTATTTTGACCCTTACTCTGACCCTTAATCTGATCCTTGGGAACCTTATTTAGACCCTTAATCTGATCCTTGGGAGCCTTAATCTAACCCTTGTGACCCTTATGATCTTTATTCTAACCCTTAATCTGGTCCTTGGGACCCTTATTTAGACCATTAATCTGACCCTTAATCTTGTTACCCTTATGACCCTTATTCTGACCCTCATGACTCTCATTCTAACCCTTATTTTGACCTTGCAATCCTTATTTTGACCCTTGTGACCCTCATTTTTGGAGTCTTAATTTCGAGTACCAAATTTTTATCACCAGAAATCGATTTCGATTTTTATAATACAGAGAGATTTTCAGTGCACTGATGATTATTGTTGGCTAAAAGCCTCTTTTCATTTAATTTAATGTCATTTTCATTTCACACAGACCCAACAGCACACGACCCATTACAAGATCAAAATTAAATAGACGTAAAGGGTAATAATAAAATTAATAAAATCAACTATTCAAAGTAATACTCATTACCGAAAGCATTACTTATATTGCTTATAAATTTTAAAAACTACTAGACTGTTTAATCTATTGAAATTCGTAAAAAAGTTTTTTCTTCTATAAATATTTTTTATTCATATATATTACACATAATATTTTTGATATTTTTCATGTATAATATTGTCCCAGATATATATTTTCTTTTTTTTTAATCCTTAAATCCCATCGAAATTTCTGGAAATTTCCTGAATTTTCATGATATTATTAGAAATTCCTTGACTTTTTTCAACAAACTATACTTCCACATTTTTAATATCAATGATTATCACAAAACAAGCAAGAAGAAAAAGGAAAATGGAGCACAACGTGAAGGAGGATGTTGAAATGTCATTAAAAAAGATGAAAATAAGAAATGGTTGAAGATTATTTTATTTATTTCTTCACAGTAAAGGAATCCTGAGGAAATTGAATGTCAAAAGTGCATTCACGAACAGTCGAAAATAAAAAACATCTCTGGAAATTGTGACAAAACAGAATTATTATTTTAATGCCTCTCCTTACAAGTCGTTCAACTCATCAACGTGATATCAACTTCAGTCGCTACGTAAAAATAAATGAAAAAATAAAATAAAAATTTGAGTTCACAGTAAAGATGAAATTGTAAATTCAACAACAGGAAAGAAAGAATCAAATTTCAAAGCTTTTATATAAAATTTGCATTGATATTTTTCCACAAGATCGAGGAAAAAATAAATAATCATACTTGTTCAAGATCAATGTTCCAGTCTCCAATAAGATCATTGTACTAGTACAAAAAAAAAAAATAAAGGGCGTGGGGGAATTGTGGAGATGTTTTTTTTTATATTTGATTTTTTGGGAAAACTGCCGCGAGAAGATCGGGCTTGTTCACCTTGCCCATGCTGTTCTTTGGAATCTTGTCGACTACCTTCAGCACCGTGGGAACGGCATACTCCGGCAGTGATTTCTTACCAAATTCACGGAGTTGAGATAGAATTATTTCAGCGCCTTCACGTGTTACTACAACTGCTGCCACCTGAAAGAGAAATAAACATTTTAATAGCTTCCAATTAACTCAAATCATGAAAATCATTTGCGAGCCATCCAAGAAGTATTAGAGACACCTGAAACATTTTCTCAAATTCAAAAACATTTTTCTCCACCAAAATAATCGTTTTTGATTGCGCGGAAAGTTAATGAGCAGGAAGAAATGTTTAATTGAATTAATTTGATCAGTCGAGTCTGAAAATGCAAGCGTAAAGTTTAGTATCAAATAAAACGACCTCTTGTCTCTATTTAGAGACGAAAAAACAAATTAACGAGGAATGCACGTTTGTTTATGCACGATGTTTGCTAATAGAATTTGCGCATATTGCCACGTGGGGCTACTGAAATTCCTTCGTCTTACTTTTTCTCCCCACGTGATGTCTGGCAGTCCGACAACTGCGCAGTCAATGATATCGGGATGACCGAGAATTGCCGTTTCCACTTGCAGGGCACTGACCTTGTAGCCACCAGTTTTTATAATATCTACCGAGCTACGACCCAGGATACTGTATACACCTTTATCATACTGTGCAGTGTCTCCTGTTGATTGATATTTATCATTAGACAACCCCTACGAATCTCTTAATCGACAAAAATAGGGGAAATAAATTCTAGTTTTTGTACATGCATTCAGCTCGAGAAGAAGTAGTCCTAGGGGAAAATGTTAAAAGACCCTTCTTGGAGGTGAGAGAATTGTGATCTGCAATTTTTTCTTAAAACCCCTTGTTGATGAGGTAATTAAGGAATTGAGGAGATGGAACAATTTTCATTTAGAAATTCTATGCGAATTATTTCACAGATATTTCTAAAACTACACTGTTAAAAATTCATTGAGTTTTCAGGTACTTGTTGGAAATTTCTATCAAGTGAGAGTTCCACTGGAATTCTAATAAGTTTCGCCATTAAAGGTTCACAATTTGATGAAAAATCAAAGGAAACTGAAAATTTCAGGTCAATTATTTCGTGAAATTAATGAAAATAAAAAAAAATCAGGTGAAGATCTTTTCGTATTCTCAAATAATTAAGAGTTCGATGTTATTTTGATACAGAACATTCATGTTTTGATTGAAAATTCAAGGTATAAGTTGGAAAATTATCGTTTTTCTGCTGTTCAGAAATTTGAGGTTCCATTGAATTGTCTGGGAAATTTGTAATTTAGAATCGATGTTTTTCAACTAGAGGACATTTCAACCACTAAAACTTGAATTAAAATGCCACAAATGCCACGCGCCTCAAACGTGAACGATCAAACAGAGTAGCTGTGTGTTTACAAAATCGTGATTTTCATTTATGTGTATTAAGGATATCCAAGTACTTTGGCTATTTTTTCTCCAGTCAAATGCTTTTCTACTTTTGCAGTCCCATTTGACCTTGTTTCCGGATATTTGACAATGCTTTTATTATTCTAACTTTGCAGAAGATTTTAAAACAAAACATTTTTTAAGTCTGGAAAAAAATGAGAAAGGTTACTTTCGTAGGAAGATTTATAAGCAATGAATGTTTAGAAAAATAATAATTTTGTGCAAAATGTATGATTTTTTTCAAAATTTCCGCACGCAATTTAATTGACAAATTTGGTGATTGATAATGGTTAAATCTATAGTATTGTTTGTACCAAACTGTAATATATACATGGATATCCTCAAGTTATGAATTGGAGCAATAATTGTGTTTTTTATTCTGCATTATTTATTGAATCGCCCGTCCAAATAATAATCGAAATATAGTAAAAAAAATTGAGTCAATTGAAAATTAAATTTAAAAATTCCAATTAAATTATCAACATTAAATTATTAGATTGTTGAGTTTTTACAATTATCAATTGAAAGAAAAAATCGTGTTTATATCACATTACTCATTGACGCGTTAAACAATAAGCTTGAAAATTGAAAAATTTAATTACTGAAAATGCAATAATTTAAATGGAATCAATTGATACGTCGCAGTTGAAATGGAGCAGTTGAAATGACAAGTAGGAATGTCGCAGTTAGAATGTCGTAGACGAAAATTGCAGTTGATGTCGTAGTTAAAACATCGTAGTTGAAAAGACGCGCTACCGAATTGAATCTCTCTCTCCTGGAAATTACTACAGTGATTGAGTAGTTTACTCAACCGTCCATGCAGTTTCAATTTTGTTTCCAACAGTGTAGTTTTTTTCGAGAAAAACATTCAGAGACATCCCATGTAGCCGATGAAATTTCCTCAAAGAAAGGTTTTTTGATTCTTTCCCTTGAATTCTTTCTCTTCGAAGATTGCCAAAAATTGCCAAAAAATACGTTGAATTTGGTGGATTTTGATGAATTGTTTTTAGTGAAGTTCATTTACCAGTTTTGAACCAGCCATCCTTCGTGAATTCCTTAGCAGTGGCCTCTGGTTTTTTCCAGTACTCCCGAAACACACTTTCCCCCTTGACTTGCAAATCCCCTACAATTGGGCCCTTGCGATGACCAATGACCTTGGTACCAGCCCATGAACCCTCAACCAAAACCTCTGGTGTCTCTCCACCCTCTTCCTTTGTTAGTCTCACATGAACACCTGGCAACGGTGTTCCAACGGTCCCTAAAAAAAAAAAACAAATTCAAAACCCTCAATCATTTGTTACCAAGAGATCTCAGTGTCTGATTACTCAGGAAAACCATAACTCCGTGGTTATTAATATTCTATCTGATACAGTTTGAAAGTGGTTTCTTCTAAGCACCTGGGATACGTTGACCTTCGAGAGGATTGGAGAGCACCATACCAGTCTCGGTCATGCCATACCTTTCCAACAAACGGTGTCCCGTAATTTCTTCCCACCTGTCGAAGATAGGCTTTGGAAGTGGTGCAGATCCACTAACCATTAATCTTTGAACAAGAACCATATCGAAAGGATTAATCATTAATGTTTTTAAAAATTATTTTCAATTTATTAGTCCTTTATTATCGTTAATTCAGTAGCGAAGTGGTAACGGTACAAGTTAATTTTGATTATTGACCAGTTTTCAATGAATATCTCGGAATCTAAGGGAAATAGCAAAATTTTTGTTACAACCTCTTTTGTAGAGCCGATTGAGAGCTACAACAAATGTAATTACGAAAATTTCGCTATCTTCCTTAGATTCGGAAATATTCCTCAAAAACTCAACTGGGAGATAAGTCGACTAAAACCGTTTTACCACTTCGCCACTAAATTGATAATAGCGACTCTGAGATTAAGGAAATATCTCATTTCAATGGAAAGGAAATATCTATTTCAATGAAAAGCTGGAGATGAGTTAGAATTGTGTGCATATTATTTTGCAAAAAAAAAAAAAACTAGTGGATTGACAGAAAAATGACGACGGATTTTTGTTTTCAGAAAATGGTTCCACATTTTCCTGTGAATTTTTTATCGTCCATAGATATTTATAAATGTTCAAGTCGGGAAAACGATTTCCAGAGGACACTTATCTGAAATAATATTAAAATTACAAGTAAAGAAGTCTAAAAGTATCAACTATACATATTTGGAACTAATGAGTTTGGAGACAATTATGAGGAAAATTTTCTGTACTTCATAAAATTCTATGATAAAAAGAAAACTTTTCAGAATGTGAGTAGATGAGTCTAAAAATTCAATCTATCTTATTTTGCTAGTATCTCTAGGGGAGAGCGGGGCAAAGTAGAACGTTTGTAATCAATTTAAGATATCAAATATCTTGGCTTTAAGAATATCCAAGTATTTGGGCTATTTTTTCTCCAGTAAAATGATTGTCCATTTTTGTAGACGAAAATCAGAGCTTTCATTTGAGCCCCGTTTATTAAGCAATTATTGTTTTTCAAAGATTTTATTATTCAAACTTTGCAGATCTGACCTGGAAATTCCATATCGAACCGATAGAAAATATTTTAAAAAGCTGAAAAGAAATTGGAAAGTTTATTTGTGGAGGGAGATTGATGAAATAATTTAAAATTGCAATATCTGGAAGTACCTAGCGTTTTCCACAAATAATTTACATTTAAACAATGAATTTGAACAATTACTTTTCCACTGTAAACATCATTTGCTCGAAATCGTAAAAAAATTATTCGTATTCAGAGCGTTACAGAGATTGATTTCATACCTAAAAAAATAATGTTTCTGAAAGTTTAAACAATTTTAATTATTTATTTATAAATAACGAATGTATAAAAAATAATAATTCTGTGCAAAATGTAATCTGAATGACGCTGAATATTCATGATGTTTTTTAAATTTTTCTCACGCAATTGAATTGACAAATTCGATGACTGAAAATGATGATTGAATCTATAGTGCAGTCTGTACCAAACTCTAAAAGATATTTAGATATCCTTAAATCGAGATATTGAGATTTGAAGTCAATGACGAACGTTCCACTTTGCCCCATCTTCCCCTAAAACTAGTGAGTTTAGGGTAGAATATGACGATATCCTTATCGACATCATTCTTGCATAATATGTATTTTCGAATATTTTGCATAAATATGTATTTTCGAATTTCTTCCTGAATCAATGTTTCTTTTCCAAGTTATTGTAAGAAAAATAAATAAAAATTTGTTCATTCAAAAGATTACCATAGTCTTTTCGTTCATTTATTATTTAATATTTCTGAAACAAGTAAAATTCGGCAACGAAGAGGTAAAACGGTTTAAATCGACTTTGACTATTGCTCAGTTTTCAATGAATATCTCGGAATCTAAGGCAGACAGCAAAATTTCTGTGAAGACCTTTCTTGTAACTCTTAATTTTTTCTACAAAAGAAAGTCTTTGAGGCAAAATCTCCCTATCTCCCTTAGATTCGGAGATATTCCTAAAAACTCAGCTAAGAAAAAAGTCGACATGAATCATTTCACCGCCTTGCTACTAAACTCTTTATCTAACCTATGAGGTACTCCACTAATAACACCTTTCTACATTTTCCCCTTCATCTTTCGTTTCCAAAAAAAACCGAGCAAAGTAAGAGTAATAAAATTCTCCCTCCACGCAATTGTTGACAAAAATAAACGACAATAATTAAATTAAATTAACTTATCGAGAAAAATAAACGACAATAATTACCTGATTTTGGTACTGCACACAGTCTGCACATACTCCTTCATTTTGGCATTCTTGCTGAAAAGTTGTTCATACTCCTGAATTAATTTCATATAAATCGTGGGCACAGCCATAAACATGTTGCATCTCTCTGAATTCTGTAGATTGATGCCCAGCAAGTGAGTCCACACATTAGACGTCTCGAATTTCGGTAACATGACACATCTTGCGCCCACGTACAATGGACACATGAGAACGTTAACGATACCATGAACATGATTGAGTGGCAGCGTGTGAAGAACAATGTCCTTCTCCGACCACTTCCAAGCTGTGATCAATGCATTCATCTGTGACTGTAGGTTCCTGTGACTCATCACCACCCCTTTAGGCACTCCAGTCGTCCCTGATGTATAGACGAACATGGCGTTTGACTCATTGTAGAACTCATCCTTGAGAGATGTCTCCTCAGAGTCACCAAAGTTGTATTCGTATTTTTCGTAGCTCTTGTTGTTGGCTGACTTTTCAGCGGGCTTCATTGCCAACACCCTCAGGGCATCGTCGAACACCATCAGACGACAATCAGTTCCTTTTACGAGGGGCTCGAGCACCGGTACATGTTCTGATGTCGTTATTATGACTTTGGCATCAGAATCTTTGAGGTAATAATTCAGGACTGATGGGGGACTCGTGGCATTCAGTGGCACAGCTAGAAGAGGTAAATGTTGGTATTGAAATTATGAATGGAGTGGCATATGGGATGAGAAGAAATATTGGAAACGTCATGGCAATCATTTTTTTGCTTTAGATTCGAGGGCATTTATTATGAATTCACTCAAAAAATTACGTTCATCTTCAGCTTTATATTTATCTGAGGCTTTATCTAATTGCACGAGATTGAAATTCAAATGTAATTTTGTACACATTTCTTTTTCATTCCAATAATCAATAAACTGGATTCAATGATTTGGAGTCAATAATGTTTTTTCCTCATTTTATAGCACCAAATGCAAGTTTAATGTGAATTGGTTTTTTTAAAATTTTATTCAACGAATTCAGAGTGATTGACCCTCAAAGAATATCAATTCTTGATATCTTCTGAAGTGAAGTGGTTATTTATCTAGAGAATAAGGAGTGAAGGATCTTAATTATTATTATGACTTCAGCATTAGAATCTTCAAGATAAAAATTCAGGACTAATGGGGAACTCGTTACATTTATTGGCACAGTTAGATGAGGTAAATGTTGGAATAGGATAATTGTTCATTTCATTGAGTAAGAATTGAAATTAAGAGTGGAGTAATAATATGGGATGACATGAAATATTGGAAATGTCATGGGAATCATTTTTGTAGTTTACGATCTCTTCAATAAAAATAGTCCTTATGAAAACTTATCTATGTCCTTTAAATTCAAGGGCATTTTTTCTGAATTCACTAATAAATTTACTTTTATCTTTAATTTTATATTGACCTCAGGCTTTATCTCATTGCAATAGATTGAAATTCAACTGTAACGTTGTACACAATTTTTTTCATTTCAATAGTCAATAATCTGGAGTCGAATTGGAGTCACTAATTTTTTTTTCATTTTGTAACACTAAATGAAAGTTTAAATTAAATTATTAGTTAATTAGTGATTTTATTATTATCCAGGGAACAATTTTTACGGATACTACCTAAAAGTCCCCAGCAAGACCGGTAAAGATCCGGAAAATTACCGGTAAATTATTAGCTGGGTAGTGAATCAAAGTTGTTGCAATCTGAAGCGAATTGATTGTTTATGTAGAAAATGAGAGAAGGATCTTAATTGTTATTATGACTTTAGCATTAGAATCTTCAAGGTAACAATTCAGGACTGATGGGGGACTTGCTGCATTCAGTGGCCCAGGTAATAAATTTCGTTATGTACAAAATTTCCTCTAGACCATTTTATAAATAATATGAAATTATTGAATTTAGAGGAGATGGTTATAAGACCCCAAAAAGTCCATTTGCGGTATTCTGATTACTCTTACCAGCAATCGTTTCTAAGATAATTCAACAATCAACTCTACCTGAGATTGCAAGAACAGAATGAAGAATGTATAATGATTCATTTACCGATTTGGCCACTCATCCAGCATGCCCATTGTACAATAACATATCTCGCGTCATTGGGGAGTAGAAAAGCAACCCTCTCCTGTTGTTTTCCATTGAGAACATCAGATAATTCATTAGAAAATTGTCTGGAACTCAGGAACAGGCCACGATATGTGTAGTCTCCCTGGAGATCTCTCAAAGCTGTTTTATCTCCGAATCTTATAGCGTTTCTGAATATTGGGATCACATTGTTGCTTGGTGGCTGAAAAAAAGAAATGCAATGCGTATTTGTATTATTCTAGCGACTCGTTGAGTTCAATTATAGACCCACGTTCCTCTACTATAATTACTACATGCGATTAAATCTTGAATGTTGCAATTTATTTAGTGACTTATGAAGAATAGGAGATCAGTAAAAGAAAAATAGACAGCAGTGATGACATTATTCCTTGTTTTAATCTTTTACTATCGCTCCCGAAATGAAGCTTTGTAATTATTTAAATTTAAGATGCGGATTTTTTGTGTTTGCAAATTTGCAAAATTTTTGTATTTTTTTAAACTGAAATGCCGGGGATATTTTGAGATATTATGCTTCAAATGAACTCAATTATAGCTTGAAATTTTCTAACTGATTTCTATGAAAATCCAAGCCTTTTTATAGAAAAAATTCCAAGAGAAAATTCATATAGAAAAATCGAAATCTATTGACTTTTTCTTATCAAATATCTCATAGAATCACCGCAAAAAAAATAGAATTTTAACGAGAATTCCCGAAAAATCTAATAGAATTCCAATAGAATTTCTAGAGAATTCTAATAGAATTTTCTTGCGAATTCGCAAAGTTTTTCTATTGAATATTTTCATACGTGAAAGTTCATTTTCATCATAAAAATCAACCTAACGGATAGAAATGTCGTAATGATCTTCTAACTTCAACAGAGTGACACTGAACTGAATCTTTTAAGTAATGATTGAATTAATTTGAAGCATAATATCCACAGATATCTCTGGATTTCTCATTTTCGAAAAATACGACATTTTTCAAATTTTTCTATAAAATCAAAACAACGATTATTCCTATCGCCTTCATCTTCCAACTCGATCAAAAGAACAACGAAATTTTTTTTTTAAGTCATCATCAATGAATCAATTAATGCTGAATATATTTTTTTGAGTTATTATGGCACAACTGATTTTTAAAAATCCGAAAATTCTCAAAATTAATATAGGAATTAAATTTTTATTAATATCGACGGATAAGACTCAATAATACCTACATTTGGAGAAGAATAATGATTAAATTCCATCGATTCATTAGTAAACAATTAATGGAAAACTTGGTCACATATAAACACACACACATACAGATACGGTCTAAAAATTATATTTTTCGACTTTTTGGATCATAATGACTTGATATAACATAAAAGATTCAAAACCTAAATTTGAACAATTATAAAGCTTCCATTCGGAAGCAAGAATCAAATAATTCCGACCACCTAGAAATAAATCGTCAATAATTACCTGCTGTGTCTCATTAATGGAACTCAATGCAGCATGCGTCTGTTGGAGCCTCTTCAATGCCAATGGCTTGTATGTTCTCAATATCTTGTTCACTGCCAGATGTAAACTGCGTCTCAAAAGTGATCCCATTTTTCAAGTGTCTAAGTCTTTTCTACCGTATGTTTACATCTCTAAAATTAAAAACAATAAACAAAAAACAATAAACAAACGTCTTACAACTTAATTGTAACAGTATGGAATACAATAGTCGATTTTTATTTTTTGTTTATCAAGATTGACAAAAGTCCAAGACTCTTGATATCGTTTCATAATTTTATAGAACGATTTTTAGATTCAGAGATATTGCAACAGAATACCATAAGATTTTTGTTGCATAATAATAAAAAAAAGAAACTTTTGTTTCATAAATGATTTTATTAATTTTGATTTCTTCTTCATTCCCTCTTGAAATTCGCAAACCGAGATTAAGGGATAATTAATAAACGTCAAAGTCAAATTACTGTGGCTCAACGAATTCTCATTGAATTCGTTCATCACGCACGTGAATTGCATTCCAACCACGGTATGTATGTATATGAGCATTGCTACAAACAGTATTGGTTTTCGATCATCATCATCATCATCATCTTGAAAAATATAAAAATGCAAAAATATAATACTGCTCCAAGAATTGGGAATTAATCCCTCATTTTGCTAGTTAGAAAATTATTCCGAATCTCGAAAAAAATGCCATAAAACCTTTTTTTTTGAAAATTCTCGCATTTGCCAAAAACGTGCCTTGACATCTTTTCATGATGGAATCTTTAAACCGAGATCAATGATAGTTCACAAATGTCGAAGTTGAACCATTGTGTCTGAATACATTTTCACCTGATTATTTCGTGCACGTGAATTGTGTATCCATCCATTCATATTATAGGCATGATCTACGCATTAAGAGAAACGTTTATCGGTTTTCGGCCTTCTTAAAATACATCAAAACTCAGAAATACAACACTTTTTAATGAATTGGAAATGAATACATCATTTAGTTAATTATAGAATTATCGTCGATCTCGATAAAAAATGCCATAAAAAATTATTTTTTAACAGAAAATTCTTTCATCTACACAAAAGCTTTTTTGAAATTTCCTCATGAAACCCTCCAACCGAGATCAATAGACAATTTCGACACGTCAAAGTTGAATTACTACGTTCTAACGTATTTTTACAGGACTTTTTCATCATGCGCATTAATTATATTCCATGCATGTTATGTGCATTGATGCAAACATGTATTCGTTTTTGATTATCATCATCTTTGGAAATTGGAATTGGAAAAAAACAATTTTCTTTCAAGAATTGGGAATTAATCCCTCATTTTGGTAGCATTCATTAAAAAGCTGTCTTGAAATTTCCTCATGAAACCTGTAAACCGAGATTAATGACACTTTACAAATGTCGAAGTTGAATTATTGTGTCTCAATGCATTTTCACCTCATTATTTCGTGCACGTGAATTCACACACGAAAAGATTTAATAGAAAAACCTATCGACTTCGTTAGAAAATTCTATTGAATTTCTATTAAACATTCTATTAGTTTTTGGCTGATTCTATTGACATGTTCAATAGAAAAATTCAATAGAAAAAGTTAACAGAATTCGATTTTTCTATATAACTTATTCTTTTCATATATTTTCTATAGAATTTGCTCGACTCAAATTTTCTAAGTTTTTTTCATTCTAATTTTCTTTTCTTCTCATCAAGAAAATTAAACGAAAAAACTTAGAAAATTTGAGCCGAGAAAATTCTATAGAAAATATCTCAACAGAATAAGTTATATAGAAAAATTGAATTCTATTGACTTTTTCTACTGAATATTTTCTATTGAACATTTCAATAGAATCGGCTAAAACCTAATAGAACAGTTCAATAGAAATTCAATAGAATTTTCTAACGAAGTCGATAGGTTTTTCTATTAAATTGTTAAATTTTTTCGTCCGTGTTGTGCATCCATTCATATTATATGGATGATCTACGCATTAAGAGAAACGTTTATCGGTCTTTTGTCTTCTTAAAATACATCAAAACTCAGAAATACAACATTTTTTAATGGATTGAAAATTAATGCCTCATTTTATTATTTATAGAATTATCGTCGATCTCGATAAAAAATGGTATAAAAATTATTTTTTAATAGAAAATTCTCTGATCCACACAAAAGCTCCTTTGACATTTCCTCATGAAACCCTCCAACCACGATCAATAAATAATTTCCAAACGTCAAAGTTGAATTATTACGTTCTAACGTATTCTCACAGGATTTTTTCATCATGCACAGGAATTGTATTTCATCCGCGTTATCTACATCATGAGCGCATTGACACAAACACCTTTCGACATAGGTTCTTTTAAAAAAAATTATAAAACCAGAAATTTAACATTTTTTGCAGAATTTCGAAGTAATTCTGACACTGCGCCTGTCATTAATTCCCCTCTGACCCTTCGCCCGAGTAAAATGAATTAAAATACTGGCAATAAATATCGCAAAAAGCGGAATACATTACCAAACAGGGTGAAAAAAAATCTCATCTTGTATTAGCGCCGGTTTTGACACATCCCACGGCAGAACGAATTGATAGAAATAATAATCCAAATGTCACGAGATAACTCGATTATAACCTCGAGTTGTAGCTATTTTTATTCGTCAGGCGCCAGGCCACGACGTTATATTGCTTAATTGTGATTTGTCGAAAAACCAAAAAGGTGTGTAGGCTATGCACTTTCGAGGCGAACTTATAGGTACGTATGTACGTTGCAAGTAAAAATTTCAAAAGCCGGACTCTCAGTGGCAAAAAATTGTGTAACCTCAACTTCGTGAGAGGGACAGAGTAACTTTTGGTTGATAAGAGTGACGACAGGGGGACAGTCCGTGGCCTTGGTCGATTCTTGGTGACTGATTGCTCCGAAAAAGCTATTGCCCTGAGTTTACTTACATCCCGAGGAATATTATTGAGATAATTGCAGGAGTTTAAGGAGAAGATTGCTTCATTGTTTTTGAGGGCAAGTGAATTTTTCTCCAATTGCTTTGATTGTATTCTGAGGAGAGAGTCTTTTGGAGCAGATTGAGGTTATGAGCCTATAAACAAAACTATTTTGTTTTGTTTTTGTTCATTTTTATCTACTTTTATTTGCGAAATTGAGGAAATTGAGAAGATTCCATTTATTAAGTGATTTTCTCGTTCTTTTTAATGTCTAGTTTCATAGAATTTTTCATCTTTTTGCTTCTGAATGAAAGTTTTGTAATCGTTCAAATTTAAGTTTTTGATTTTTTGTGTTATTTCACACCATTATGACCCTAAAATTCCGAAAATGCATTGTTTACATCGAGCTATTATTATTATTATTATTATTATTACTATTATTATTATAGTTTTTATTGATGCCCTGGGACACATAAAATCCCTCAAGGGCGAGCAAACTTTGTACATCGAGATTTTTCAATTGACAATGTTGCTAATCTTGCATAAATTTAATTTGTTAAGCTAGGTGGACACTTTTTTGATTCGTTAGGGGAGGGTGGGGTAAAATGGACACTAGACTTTTTTAAAATTATTCATAACTCAGAAACAAATTTATCAATTGAGCTCAGTTTAGGCTTGCCACAAAGGGAAAGAATTGTTATTTTTATTGAAAGAAAAATTATTAAACTGTATCAACATTTCAACCCCTCATTAACATTTAAAAAAAAAGTCAAAAGTGTTCGTTTTACCCCAACCTCGCCTATATCAGTAGAAGTGTTTGTTTTCATTTTCGTTTGTTAATTACGATTAGATTTTTTATTAATTTTATTTTGTATTTTATTCTTTTTTTGTTCGTATTTATGGGAGTATGTATGTAACCAAGTTTTTCTTTAATTGTTCGCTAATGAATCGGTGGAATTTAATCATTTTTTTTGTGTTGAAGTGTAGGTGTTGTTGAGTCTTATCCATCAATACTAATTAAGATTTAATTCCTATATTCATTTTTAGAATTTTCGAACTTCTTCAAGAATCGATTGTACCACGATAACTCAAAAAATGTTCTGAATACATTGAATGGTGACTTTGAATAGCTTTGCTATATGAACACAAAAAGCAACCTCCCACGTGTTATTTGGAGCTGATTTTTGCAGAAAAGATTCTGAATAACTCGTTGTTTGCATCGGGGGACGGTCAGGAAAACCATTTATGTATCAAAATTGGTAGAATGTAGAAGTCGAGACTGCAAGCTAAATTTTGAGAATCCTTCAAATTCGTAATTGTTGTTGTCCATATTTTTCAACAAATTTCGAAAGAAAAATCCTCTCTAGCCCAAAAATTGGAGGCCCCGGACTATTTTTAACATTTTAAGCGTCTGCGGGGCAAACGAACAATAAACAATTAATTTTGTTGCACTAATTATTCACTTTTAGACATATATAATCGATCTTCAATGCATGGGAAATCTCACTTCAATAACCCACGACCTTTCAAACTCATAGTAGTCTCCCCTTAATAAAAAAAGTGGTAAATACAATTTTTTGGCTTGAATTGCGTCAAAAAGTCGTTTTTCGACTGTTTCATTTTGCCTCACTCTCCCCTAAATAAATGAATTTATTATTGCGTTTTGTTTTCCAGACTGAAAATGGGTGAACGATACAATATTCACAGTCAGCTGGAGCATCTCCAGTCTAAATACATTGGTACAGGCCACGCAGACACAACAAAATTCGAGTGGTTGGTGAATCAGCACAGGGATTCCTGCAGCTCCTACATGGGCCACTACGATCTCCTGAATTTCTTTGCGATTGCAGAGAATGAGACTAAAGCCAGGGTGAGGTTCAACCTGATGGAGAAGATGCTGCAGCCCTGCGGACCGCCTCCAGAGAAGCCCGAGGACTAATTCACCAAAAATCCATTTTTTTACAATAATTAAGTCAATGATATAATACCTGATTCAAGGGGCANGGGGGGGGGGGGGGGGTGGAGGCTGATAACAATAAACAGTTACATGGGTTTTCTGCATATAAAAAAACTAGTTTATTTCCGTTTTTATTTCATTTTCCTTTTCTCTTTCTTTCTCTTTCAGTGTTTTGATAACAGATTTCACTAATCTCTGCTGTACGACGAGGGAAATGTCTTTAGAGGCTGTGGTTAGAGTTTCTAGAACAGGTGCTATTGAGGATACATCAATGTCTCCAACGAAGTGCAGCTCAGCGACTTGATCGTGTTGGGGTAGACAGGCTTGCATAATTATTCCATGATTCTTTGATTTATCAGTTTGGGGTGGACCTGTGCTGCAGAGGGCCTCCTCTTCGGTAGTTGGATCGAGGAATATTGTGTCTGAATAAATTCCCTGAAAAATTATTATCCATTAGAAATTGTTTCAGATTATTTCAGTCATAATGTCGTGGAGTAAATCGGGGAGAAAAAAATAGGTGGATTTGTAGATCATTTTGGAAATATATTTAGAAGCAAATTGACGGAATTTCCACAGGCACTTTTCTGTAGAGAATTTTATACATTTTCAAAAAACCCTTTTGACAGTTGACTCTAGAGCTCGTATTTTCGTAAATATTTCTTGAATAAGATTATGAGACTGTGGGATTTGTTTATTTGAAGTTTGAACAGTTTTGAAAAGAAATGTTCTTTGGAAACGTCTGTATGAATGATCAGTCGAACAATAGATCTTCATCCTGAGAGTCACTAGATTTTCGAATAATTTTTTCCACTTGTTAATTCCTCTAGAAGTTTCGGAAACTTTTATGGAAATTAGATATCAATCATAATTTTTGAGGGCTCAAATCTAGATTATCTTAAATGTCAATATTTATCAAAATTTTTGATCATTTTTCCGAACATTTATCAGTTCGGTGAATCGAATAAATATACAACAAAAATTGAATAAATTACCAAAAAAATAAAATCTAGTGCTAATCATTTAAAAACTATTCTGAGATGAGAATTTTTTGTTCCAACAATAGATTAGCAGTTTCAAAAAATTTGTGATAAATTTGTGATGAACTGAGAGAAGGGAATTTTTATGGTCGGACATTCAAATGGACGGAATAATTTTATACTGATAGGATTTCCAAAATTTTAAGCAGAAGGAAGGCGAGAATTGCCCAATTTATGAGAATTTTTTATCTAAACCTGAATATTCAGTCCCAAATTTTCCATTAAGACTCGGGTGGATTATCTTTCGAACGTGATCTTGGTTGTTTTTTTTATTTTGATAATCTGAAATGATCACCAATTGCTGTTCAGTTTTACATAGCCCTGGAGTCTCCAAAAATAATGATTGCACAATCAAAAAAACGTCGAAAAAAAGTTGAACATTCTCAAACAGCATTTTTGAATAATATTGGGAAATAACCCCAATAGGGAGGAAATTGCAAATTAATAATTTGATGTATCTAATCGCTATTGGGTCGTCAGTAGTCAATGGCTGTCAGATCGTTAGTTGCCATAATAAATTATCCATTCACTATTTCCTCTCTATCGGACTTATTTCTTAATTTTCATTAAAGACGCTCTTCGAAAATGTTCAATTTTTTTCTTTTTTTTTATTGTACAATCATAATTTCTAGGGACTCCTGCGTGATGTAAAATCCAATGGAAATTGTGATATATTTTACATTATGAAGATGGAAAAACAATCGAGATAAGTTTCGAAAGATAATCCACCCGGGCCTTAATTGGTAATTCACGAATATATTTAACGAAGAGTTTTCCTTCAAATTTTACCCTTTCAATTACGAAATTCCTTGAACTCTAGTAGAAGTGCATCACACATTCCAATCAACAATAGTTAGCAGTAAAATGTTAGTTAATATTGATCTCTAAACATGTCAGTTTCAGAAATTTCCACAAAATAATAGCAGGAAGGCCTTGACTTGAAAAAAAATAATAATTACTGCAGAAACAGCTGCTACAAGTCCAAACATTGGAATGCTAGCGTTGGCCAGGGCCAGACTGGCAGCAGTTATTGCAGCAGGTAAACAGGAGCCACCGTTATCCAATACTAAGGCGTAGATGTCCACTTGGAAGTTTGGAAATTCATGCTGGAAAATTTTCCCCCAATTACTGATTAAATTGAGTACATGGTCACACGGATAATATTCTTTAGGAGTTAAAAAATTTAAAGTTATAAGATTGTTACCCTGCAAACAGCAGGCTCCAATGCTCTCTGCATAATTAAACTGTACTCTTTCTCTTCCGAGTCTTGTTGATGGATTTTTCTCTTCCTACATGAGAATGATGCGAATTTGAATTCACAGTAGAGATTCCCCTGGAGACTGTAGCCCATTTTGTTTGGAATTTCTCGGGGATCAAATACAGAGCAAACCACTTTTGTCGTGCCTACTTCGATGTAGGTTGAGCCCTTGGCTTGACTGATAACACCAGTCTTGACGACTGAAAAAACGAAAAATTGAAACATCTCGAAAACTTTGAATGAACAGGTATAATTTAATATTTACATTTGTTGAGATAGAAGGCGCTCAGACTAATATTTTGAAATAAAAACAATTTAAATCGGTTGGGTAGTTTTTGGGTTATTTGTGAAAAACTATTTAAAAATTAATTCTGATTCCTCAGAAATGGCTAGGTAGATTGGGCTGAATTTGAGTACAGAGTTAGTCCTTATTAATACTTATAATCTAACTAATTTTTTTGTTAGATTACAGGTATTTTTTTGAATTATTTTAGTCCTCTATTCCTTCGATTTTCTAAAAGTGCGGGTACCACCAGGTGGACAACCTCACATACACACATGGTCATCAAACTTCATATTTTTACTTTCTATGACGGTTTTGGGCCATAGTCGGTCAGATGCGGGTGAAAACAATAAAAAATAATCAAAATAACTCTATTATGTTGACAAATTGCACAACGTTTCAAGTGCTCAAGGTACTCCTCTTCAGGTGCTTCATTTATTTAATCTTAATTCATAACGCGTGTTATTAAGATTAAATAAATGAAGCACCTGAAGAGAAGTGCCTTGAGCACTTGAAACGTTGTGCAATTTATCAACATAATGGAGTTGTTTTGATTATTTTTTATTGTTTTCACCCGCATCTGACCGACTATGGCCCAAAACCGTCGCAGAAACTATTACTCTAGCGGTCGAAAAAAGGATTTATTGAGGTTTATATTTTTACGTTTCAGACCATTCTGCAGTATGTCTAAGCAAAATTAAAAAATTGAACGATTTCGATGCTTCCATTCGGAAGCAAAAAACTGAGTCAAACAAAAAACTAATTTATAGTATATTTCGTAACGAGTGCAAAAAAGTGTTTTTTGGCGAGTGGGAGGTTTATATCACGAGCCGAAGGCGAGTGATATAATCCCACGAGCTAAAAAATATTTTTTCACGAGTTACGAACTGGTACATTAGAGTACAAGGGCACAAATTTCGTTTTCAACGAATGTGAGTACAGACCTCGCCTTCGGCTCGGCCTGTAAACTAAACATTCGTTGAAAACGAAATTTATGACCGAGTGCTCTATAATATTTTATGTCAAGTCGTGCAGAAGTCGAGTTTTGAGCAGGCTGCGCGAAGCGCAGCGTGCGATAAACTCGACTTATTGCACGGCGCGACATAAAATATTTTTCATCACAATGTGGCGGAAATTAGACTTTTAGGCACGCGGAGCGTGCCGAAAAGTTCACTTTTCGTCACAGCGGGATGAAAAATATATTGCTAGATAATGATTTAGTAAATGGAATCGGGAATTGTTGAAAAAGTAGGTGTTCACATATTACATGATTCTGATGATCATCTGTAAAATCACTCAGTCATGAGGAAAACGGGAGGGTGATTTTGAACAGAAGGGATTTTTTGTCAATGCTCAAAACTCAGAATCAAATTAATCAATTGAGCTCAGTTCAAACTCATCTCAAAAGAGTACTTTCCATGGAAAAAAATCTCTTTTCCTTAATAATTCAATAATTCATTAATAGGGGAGAGTAGAACGAAATGAAACAGTCGAAAATACGACTGTTTGATGCAATTCAAGCAAAAAAAAAATTTTTTTCATCAATTATTTTTTTATTAACTTTTGTTTCTTAACATTTGTTTATTACTGGAGTCCTGATTAGAACAATAATAAGAATAATAATTAGAATAATTTTCCTTTCAGTAGAATGGAAAATTATTGAGAAGTTTTCACGGGAGAAGATTTTGTCAATGGATTAATTGAAAAGAAAATGAAACACCAAAATCCAAAGTCCAGAGGAAGGCCTAGGGGTAGATCCAGAGGAGGAAAAAGGAAAATGTGATACTGAATTTCAATCGAATGAAAAAAACAGTGTAATCGACCTAATCTAATCAATTGAATTGTAATTAATTAAATTACAAGACGAATAAAAATTATTATTCTCATCAGTACGCCCAACAATAAAGAGATTTAATAAACTAAAGTTGATTTAACTTTTTTTTTTTGCTCGAATTGCGTCAGTCGTTTTTCGGCTGTTTCATTCTGCCCCACTCTCCTATATTAAAAAACATTTTAAAGCATCTATTTTGCCCTGCTCACTCCTATATTATTATCTCAACTGTCAAATCCAAAGGATTATGTTCTATCATTTCTCTTTTGGTTTCACAACAATATTTGAAGTAGCTTCACCCTTCAGCCGGGCTACGCTGTACTTTTGAATATTTTCAGTTTTTAAATTTTTCAACTAAATTGCATGGAAAAAATTTGAAAAAATTCATACCCATTCAGTATTATTTAAATTAAATTTCGCAAAATATTGATATTTTTTCAAACAGTTCCCTCTTATAAATGAATAATAAAACTTGTTTGCAAAACGGTGGATTATTTTTTGTGTCAAAAAAATTCTTGATTTTTTCACATCTCATGAAAAAAAATGTAGATTTTAATCTTTAATTACAATGGAAATGTTGATTTTCACATAAGACACTGGGTTAAATCCTGATTTTTAAATATTTCTTCTTTGAAAAACCAAAACGATAATTAAATTGAGAAAAAAATTAGAATTCCGAATCTAATCGAGTTTTCTGCAATAATTTTGCCGTTATCAATAATCTTTGAATTTACCGTAAGGGTAGAGCTATTTTAAGAGAGATTGACTGTGAATAAATTCATTCGAGAAGAAGTTGAAGTTATTATTATCATTGTAAGAATGAGCGTGGATACTAGAGAAATAATTGTTAATGGATGCTCGAATTGCGTCAGTCGTTTTTCGGCTGTTTCATTCTGCCCCACCCTCCCATATTAAAAAACATTTTAAAGTATCTATTATGCCCTGCTCACTCCTATATTATTATCTAAACTGTCAAATCCAAAGGATTATGTTCTATCATTTCTCTTTTGGTTTCACAACAATATTTGAAGTAGCTTTACCCTTCAGCCGGGCTACGCTGTACTTTTGAATATTTACAGTTTTTAAATTTTTCAACTAAATTGCATGGAAAAAATTTGAAAAAATTCATACCCATTAAGTATTATTTAAATTAAATTTCGCAAAATATTGATATTTTTTCAAACAGTTCCCTCTTATAAATGAATAATAAAACTTGTTTGCAAAACGGTGGATTATTTTTTGTGTCAAAAAAATTCTTGATTTTTTCACATCTCATGAAAAAAAATGTAGATTTTAATCTTTAATTACAATGGAAATGTTGATTTTCACATAAGACACTGGGTTAAATTCTGATTTTTAAATATTTCTTCTTTGAAAAACCAAAACGATAATTAAATTGAGAAAAAAATTAGAATTCCGAATCTAATCGAGTTTTCTGCAATAATTTTGCCGTTATCAATAATCTTTGAATTTACCGTAAGGGTAGAGCTATTTTAAGCGAGATTGACTGTGAATAAATTCATTCGAAAAGAAGTTTAAGTTATTTTCTATCATTGTAATAATGAGCATGGATACTAGATAAAAAATTGTTAATGGATAGAACGTTTGAAGGATAAGGAGAAAACAAAAACATAACCTACACATCTTCCTGACTTCACCGTGTGCCCGTCCATCCTCTCGCTTCTTCAATAAATCTAATTGTTTCTCAAAACTCTTCGATGAGGCATCCACGTACAGTTGATAGGGCACTGTCACCTCGGGTCCATTGATTCGTCTTTGATCCACAGGCATTTTTCGTTACAAAAGTGTTTTTGAAATCGCAGAAATGCATCACCACGTGAACTGCAGGGAACCGGTGGGTGGTACGGCAGTACTGCTGATGAGTGACTTTATCGACCGTGCAATGAATGGTGTTTTTTTGAATCGCCAACAACCGTTCGTGTAGGGGACAGGGGCAAATGAAACACCAGAAAAAGGATAACTTTGTACAGTTCGGAACACTTTTCTTTGTTTTTAGTTGAGGGTCGAACGGTCTTGAGGGCCAAACGACTTTTAATGGCGTTTGGAGTTAAGGGTCAAGTTCTAGGGGTTATTCACATTCGAATAGAGTGATACGCTGATTACAAAATGTGATCGATGACACGTCATTGCAGCAATGCTTACCGTAATTTGTGATTGCATGATTACAAGTGATTTTATTTATTACAGCTAGCAATTGCCAAATATTTGAAATAATGCTAATTATGAAACAAACAACTCTTCGTTTAATTCTTGGATTTGGACTTTATGTTGGAACTTTGGAGCTGTTCATACATTAGGTAAGACAATTTTTACCCATTTTAGTACCTTATGTAGACACATTGTAAGATTTGGTGGATCCCCCTCCCCAAAAACCTTAACCCAGCAAACCATTTTTGGCAGTGCCATCTAAAATTTAATTGGGCACCGGCAATTTGTCGACAAATGGTCGACATACTGTTTGCTGGGAACCTACACTATTAGGAATTTGTTGAATTTCCAATAACGGTTGCAATTACCTTCTCAATGTTGTGGGGTTTAATTCGATTGAAGATCACATTATACATGAAAGTTCACATTCATCTTGAAAATTCAATAAAATTTAGTTTTTCATGGTGAGCTATCATTAATATTTCACGGATAGTTTGAATTTTAGACATTATTATGAAAATTGAACATTAAATTTGATTGAAATTTCAGTATATTGAAAATTCCGTAAACGAATCGTTTGAATATTTATTATTTTCAATAATTTTCGTTGTCGTATGGCCCGGGAAATGAGAATTTCATTGAATATTCAGAGAGGTACCTGATTTTTTAGTAACAAAATGGAGATAAAAGTAATGTAAATTTAGTGTTGCTAAAAATTCCAAGTTTTTTTATTTGAAATTTCAAGAGTAATTTTCTAACAGTGTTAGGTCAAATGACAAAATTAGGACATACACAGAAATAATTTTACTGGAGAAAAAATAACCCAAGAATACCTTCATCTCACTATGGCGATAATTTGATTACATCAGCGAGTGACAACATGAGTAGGAATGTGAACCTCTGTCAAATTATCTGAATGGACAAATGTCCTCTTCTGATCACATACATCTGATTACATTCTGGACCTAATCGTCTCAGAAGTTTTTTCAATCATTCGAGTAAAGCTTGTGAGAGAAGAGTAAAAACATATAGAATATATAGACGGAAATTATAATAATGACTTTATTATCGATGAAACAATTAATCATCTCTTCATTTATTAATGTTCAGGTTCATTCAGAAGGAATTTTCCAAAAAAGCGCTACAGATTATTTAATGGTAATATATTTCAGTAGCGAAATGGTGAAACGGTGTTCACTCGTTTAGCTAATCTAGTTCCAAAAGGTCCTAACGGAACGCGAAATTCTCGGGGGTAATCTTCTTCAACGTATGATCTGTCTGCATCAAGTTTTTCTTTAGTATCGTAGGCCACTCCGAAAGGTCCTACGTTGATGCGTTTTTCTCGGGCGTATGATACTTCAGCGTTTTCGCCTTCGGTTTCGCTTTCTCCGTAGTATGTCACTTCGACATTTCTTTCATCAGTATATTCTCTTCTGGGGTCCTCTGGATTGAAGACATTTGGTCGCAAAGGCTGAAATTTAATCGAATATTTGATTACTTTAGCAGAGTAAACCAAATGGTTTAAAATGCTTAAATAAATTTAAGAAAATATTTGATTACTTTGGACGAAATTTAGATCCGAAAAGGAGTTGACCATTTGGCGTGAGACAAAATTTTAGTAATTGGTTTAGTAATTGGTTCAGATAGGTGAACTGTCCAGAGTTCGAACGAATAAAAGTCGTCAAATACCAATGATCGAAAGAATAATTAAGCGTTATTCATACCGGTTTTTAAAAAATACAAAAGTACCATACCGATGTCGGTAGCCGAGTGGGCCAGACGCAAGTGTACACGCACGAAATTAAATATAAAAACCTATCGAATTCGTAAGAAAATTCTACTAAATTTCTATTAAACATTCTATTAGTTTGAAATGTTCAATAGAAAACATTCAATGGAAAAAGTCAACAGAATTCGATTTTCTATATACCTTATTTTTTTTATATATTTTCTATAGAATTTGCTCGACTCAAATTTTCTAAGTTTTTTTCATTCTATTTTTCTTTTCTTTTCATCCAGAAAATCAAACGAAAAAACAGAAAATTTGAGCCGAGGAAATTCTATAGAAAATATCTCAATAGAATAAGTTATACAGAAAAATTGGATTCTATTGACTTTTTCTACTGAATATTTTCTATTGAACATTTTAATAGAATTGGCCAAAAACTAATAGAACAGTTCAATAGAAAATCAATTGAAGTTTCTAACGAATTTGATAGGTTTTTCTATTAAAGTTTTTTGGGCGTGTAGTGTGCGAAAGGACCGAATTTTTCAACGGAAGGCTCCGGCGAGCGGGAGGTTGCTAATTGAGTAACAGCCTGTACCGGGATAGTACAATGTAGAATCTACAGCTGCATGCATAGGGTTGGATAGAGTGCCGAAATGAGACCCGAAAAAGAGGACTCAAAAGGCCGTAAAAAAACAAAAGTAGCATTTCACTGCATTGAGCATTTGTTCTACGATAAATATATAAATTCGTTCGATTACTGGATGAGGTCGAACACTGGTGCGTTTACCTTATTCTTTGTATTTGTTTGGGTACTTAAAAACCCGTCAGACACTTGTCATTTTTTTTCAATTTCAAATAAAACTTTCCGCAATACAATATTGCTCTCCGATTGCTGAGATTATACAGCAAGTTTTCACGAGATTTTTCTTCTCCGTGTTGTTCATGACATATGCTGTTCATTTTTTATGAAAAATTTATGGATTTTGTGGACGTATATGTTTTGTGCCTTCTTTTCAGTATTTCATTTTTCCTCGGAAAAGGAAATACTTTTAGATATTTGTAGATGATGAAGTTGCTTAGGAATTTGAAGATATTCCTTGGATGACTTCATTTTTTGCTGTATAGGAATGCATTTCAATGCCTTATTTTATTACGAATCTGTTTGACGCCCGAGTCACATTTACAAATAAAAAAGAGTGACTCACTGTTGATAACATAGAATTATTTGTCAAAAAGTTTCTGGTCATATTTAAAAAATCGTTTTTGCTTCTAAAAGGACGGTTAAAAGATGGTTTTTATCCCTCATTTTATTTGATTTATCCCTCATTTTTACTGAGGGATAAATCAAAACCAAAAACCCTAAACCAAAAAACTTCACTTGGTTGTCCGCTCTTTAGAATTTATCTACCTAATTACATAAACAAAGAAACCAACAGCGTTTATAATATGAATCAACTCGTAATTACGACTTACCGAGATTACAGTTTACATATGGAACAAAAACGGACGATTTTTTTACATTCAATTCCTTTCGATTATGGATTTTATCATTATCAAACAANAAATAGTAAATGTTACTGTGTAACATAGTAATTATTACTATGTCCATAGTACCTTTTACCATTGAGGAACTTACCATGCCCCATAGTAACCATTACGATGTTGCATGGTAGCCATTACCATGTCCATGGTAGCTATTACCATGTCCATGGTAGTGCTTACTATGTCCGGATTCTGACATCGTAATATTTACTATTTTATTTTCTCCGTGTGGCTGTCTATACTTGAGGCCATTGAGAGCGAGGGGCTACTCACTCATCCATTTGGTGACACCATGATTTCGAAATGAAATCGATTTCGGATGATTACCGCTCTGATTTCAATGATTTCGGCGAGATTTCCGAAATCAATGATTTCAATGATTTCAAGCGTCCCGGGGTATGATTTCACGATTACAATTGACTTCGAATGATTTCGAATGATTTCATCAATCGGAAATCAAAGATTTCGAAAAAAGTGCAATCATTGAAATAACGATAAATGAATTTTAATAAAGGAAAAATGGGGCAAGACGAGCTCTGTGAAGTTGGCACCCCACCTTGATTAATTGAAAACGAAAATTTGATATTTGGTAGATTTTGATCGTCACATGATAGTAGCCACTTTGAGGCGGATGGAGGCAAATAAATATGGGATTCTCAGAAAAAATGATCTGGCGATGAGTGCGAGATTTCACGACTGACGGTGGTACGCGCGACAAACTCAAAATCCCGGACTACTATTTGCACGACACAAGCAATTTTCGATTTTGGCCCCGTTGAATACGATTGATTTCGGTGATTTCGAACGACTTCCGGGTGATTTCGAAGGTGATTTCGAAAACGATTTCGGAAAGTTGAAATCACTTGATTTCAGTGATTTCGGTGATTTCACTGATTTCATTTGATTTCAATGTGATTTCGAATTGATTTCATCGCGGAGTGGCGCCATAATTTCGGGAGTGAGCAGCCCCTCCATTGAGAGAGTGAACTATATTTTTTTTCAGCTTTTCTTTAAAGAACATTGAATATGCAAGAAAATTTCGACGTTTGTGTCTAAGTCATTTCCCGTTAAAAGAGCATTAGTAGCTTGAAGCATTGATAAACGTCAAGAAAAATAATTCTTTTTTAAAATTTTTTGGAATTCACAAAAGAAGACTTACCAGTTGTGATGAACAACTGACNGCCACAAAATTAATTTAAACAAATAATGACACAAGTCTTCACTGGAACACGTTTTAAACGCGATATTTTTTTATGAAGAGCTGTAAAATAAAATGATTAAATGATGAATTAATGTGAAGAATGAATGAGCTAAAGGAATGAATGGATGAATAGATTAATGAGTGTAGATTTAATGATGAAAAAGGTTTTTTTTTAAGTCGATTTTTTCGCTGTGTGTTGCACGAAATTTTCGTCTTCAAAACCCAAGAAAATAGCACCGGCGGATTGAGGGTGTGCTCCCGCAGCATTGCGCATGCGCGCGTCGGTGGTGGGGGAAGTAGGGGTTAGATGGAAAGATCACTCTCATATTGTCGCCAGTATAGCAAAGAACATGCAACAACTCATCGGAGTAAGTAAGGAGAATCCCTTCATGGTTCGTCTAAATAGATTCAATCAATTTCTAAAAAATAATTGTGAAATTAATGTTGGAAAATTACGTGATAATTCCCGCAAACATGTTGCAAAATGCTTGTTCGCGGAATTTTTACGGGAATGGGGGAAGATCTGTGAGGCGAATGATGGATATTTTTTTTTAATTCCGGAAATTTTATTGTTATCTGGCGGAGAGATATTTGTGAGTTTTTGGGGACAAAAGAATACATATCCAGAGTTATTCTCACTAAATTTTTACGTTAATTCGATCTACAATTGTTCTATTTACCTTGACCTTATGGAAAAAGAGGGACGCACCTGAGATGGATAAAAATTTTGTTGTACGTATATGCCTCCTTGCTCTGTTAGGACGTCGAGATGTATAACAATGATGCTATCCAGCAAACGCGTTACCCTAATAAACATGTACAATCGCCGATGTCCTTCAAAAAGCCCCACAAGGAAATAGTTTTACGATTATTTCTGATCGTCGGCCAATCAGATAGTATTCGTCGGATAGTATTCGATGTCATGAAGTTCGTCCAGATTAGTATGTCTACTGATTATTTCCCCTCGGAAAAAATAGAGTTCTCATTCGTGAATATACTTCGAATATTTTTAAAAATATTTTTTTGTAGATATTAATAGGAGTTTAGATGGATGAATAAATTTCAAAATGCATCTTCTCCGCCGTTTTTATATTCAATTAAAGAGCTAAAATTAGTGCTCATATTCAAAAAACTATTCTAAAAATTTATACATTGGGGATTTTTTTCATATTTAAATTTTCGATTACAAAAAATTTAAATCTCGAATCTGGAGTGGTCGAAGACAATTCTGATCTACAGAATCAGATTCTTGAGGAAGAATCGTGCAAACAATAGTACCGTGGTAGCGTCAGTTTACGAATGGGACCCAAATAGCCGAATTTGGTGCACCCTTGTGAAATAATTTCGAATAATTTAAATTAAATTAAATTTAAATCATAGATTTAGAAGGAAAGGTCTTGTTGGGTTACCCGCATATCTTAGGTAGAGCATTCATGATATATGAGATATCTTAAAGAGGTTTAAATTCATTAACAGCAGCCTAGTGGAATTACTGAAAATAATTTACGATTTGGTCGCGTAATACTAGTATTGCCCTATGCAATGGCGTAATGTTGAAATTGAACAATCACACCAAAAATAAACTATAAATTCTTTTTTGTTTTTATCTCGCTATTGGCTCAGATTATAAAATTACACGGATCGGAAAATACTCTTATCACCGGATGACATAATTACTATTTTTGCACGAGGTGAACGTAGTAGCAACGCTTTGCGCCGCGTGCGTCAAACTCGACTTCTGCACGGTGTGACATGAAATATTATAGATCACCCGGGCATAAACTTGGTTTTCAACGAATATGTATTATATTCGCTGGAATACCACATTCAATTTTTGAATTCCCTAGAGTTGTAAATTCTAGGAATCTGACCTCTACAGAATGATAAATTTATTTGCGAATAAACACTACACGCCGAGGTTTTCTTTATGTAGTTAATTAAATGTTTTTAGGAAGAATTGGAGTTGACATAAATGACACTTACACAACACCTTCAATAAAAACTTAAAATATATTTTACAAGAATGACAAGTTACAATGCACATACAGATAATGAGGAATGGAAAGATCTCCGTTGAGATGTTTCTTCTATAAGAGTCGCGTTAATACTGTTTGATGAAAATTCATTTTGGAGATAAGTTGTAGAAAGGTAGTCGGAAGGGATGAAAAATTGTGGAAGGAGAAATGGATATCTGAGGTTGCAAATGATTGGAGGAAAATCATTAGGATGGGAGGGACTATATTCTGATGGAATGAAATACTCAGTGGGTCATAAAGGAGCATGGAGAGGGATACTTCTGGCGTCTGTTGGGCCTATTCCCCAATTAAAAATGTCTCGAAAGGTATATTTGAAAGTTGAGTGCAATAAGTGAGAAAAAAAGGAATTTTTGCACTGAGACGAAAGGTGATTATTGCACTAGACAATATGATGATGATTTAGGAAAGGAATCTATAAAGTAATTTTACGCGCAGAGTTTACCTTCAATAAAAGGGATTAGGACGGTGTTGTAGTGATTAAGGAAATGGAAAAGGTTCTTTATGAGTGCAGAGAGTTGAGGATTATTTTAATAAAACGATTCAAATTCTAAAGAGAAAATGTGCTGAAAGGACAAAATGAGCAATATTCCGAAAATATTTGAAAGAATTCTATAGTTCTATTATACTCAAGACGATGCGACTGAAATTTTCAAGGTTTCTATGAATTTATTGGGGAATTTACTCGAAGAAAAAACGTTAAATTGTTCTCAGAAAAAATACGAAAAAAATACTCGATAATTAATTAATTTCGCGTGTTTTGACACGCAACAGAATGTGATTACAGACTTCGCCTTCGGCTCGGCCTGCAAATTTCACATTCGTCGAAAACGAAATTTGTAACCTTGTACTCTATCATGGAGAAATTTTTGGTCAAAATTATCGTGAAATCCAGGTAAAAATTACCCGGAAGGATAATTCTGTAGCAGTGTATTTTTGAAGCAATAAATATCCTTGGTGTGGATAAATTTTAATGAACATTTCCGGATAATATTTGTTCTTATCTGAGTAAAAATTGTCAGTATGCACGGATAAAAATTATTACATATCTTGGTAGTTTTTACAAATATGTGGATAAAAATTACTGTTCCAGCATAAGACATTCTACTGGTAGAATTTAATGTTTGGAAGGGTAAAAAGTGTCGCGCGCATCTGGTTAGTTTTTGATGCGCACGATGGGTATAATTTAATAGAATTGGGTGAATAAAAATTATTCTATGAATTTTATAATAATTACCAGGATAACTATAATTTTTATTATTCATATAGATATTTTTTGTCTTTGTCTATATACATTTTGACAAATGTATAGAGAATTTTTGGTTCCTTCGGCAAAAATTACCATACGGAAGGGTAAAATTTACTTTACATATGATAAATTTTATTATTTAACATCAATTTTTGTCGAACTTCCGGATATAAATTAGACGAAAAATTTCAATAATGAGCGTTTATCCTTCTGGAAGGGTAATTTTTACCAAAAATTTTTCTCGGTGTATAATGTGCTATTAAATATATCCTATGTATCGATAGAAATCATTGCTCTTCGGGGAAAAATTGTGCGACATTAAATTGACAGAAATCAGATAAGATTACAGCAACGACAAGGAAAGTCTAAAATGAAGAAATATTACTATTATTATAATTATAATTATTATTAATAATCTTCTCTTATCTTCTCTTTGAAATCATTGCGATGGAGAGCACTTAATAGGTATACGCTGTTAGAAAAAAATTGAAATTATACAGACAGTAGTTGAATAGTATTTTAAAAATACTATTTTTCAAAAAAACAACATTGAGTTCTATTTAAGAGAAAAAATATCATTAAATTCCAAAGTTTCACCGAAAGTTCGTTTCAGTATACAACATCGGCTCCAAAAATTGGAGGCCCTGGACTGTTTTTAGCATGTTAAGCATTTTCGGGCAAACGAACAATGAAAAAATTTTTTTTTGCACTAATTATTCGTTTTCAGATCTATATAATCGATCCTCAACGTATGAAAAGTGTCACTCGAATAACCCACGACTTTTAAAACTCATAGTAGTCTCCCCTTAAAAACTAGCATAAAAAAAAAGTTTTATGAACATTAGTCCTTAAATGTAGAAACTTTAACACCTAACTCACCCAACCATTACGGTCGGCTAGTGGCGACAAATATTATAATTCATATACTGTGGAGAGATTTTTCACACTGAAAATACTGGGACTGAATGATCATAACTCGGGATTCAGATGACTTTGTTCAGAGAAGTGCTGGCGTACACCCTCTGAGCAATCGATCCGTTGGCGACCCAGATCTCGATGTAAATATAATTCAGCATAAGCACAAATGACGAACCTGGGTTTGAGGTTCCTGTAAGGAACGGGATCGTGGACAGTTGGTCGTGGGTGAGAACACTCAACTGATCAAGACACATAATTATATGATTGATCACTAAATTGTTTGCTTGATATCACATCTTTGTACTTACAACAAGAATCTACAATATACGGACGAATGTCCATTCTTTAAATTGTTAAATAGGGAATATTTTTAATAGTATTTACCCTATCAAAATATTTGCTACAATACCATCTATGAATTTTCATATTGTGGGCCATTTTGGGGTCCATACCAGCTGCGTCCACACTGTGTAATTACATTGAATACTGGTAGGACCAGATATGTGCGCCTTACCACCCGAGTCGAATAATTGGACCTGACAAGTTCTACTTAGGTCTTTCCGTTTAGAACTGGATAGGTCTTGGGAAGCCTCTTCCCAAGTGCTTTCGAGACCTTTCTATCTCTAGTTATGTCCCATTTCAGCACTTGTTAAGTGTAAGCAGGACTTTTATTCAGACTTTCCAATTCCTTGCCGGTCCCCGTAATTCTATGGACCTATATTAAATCTGGGTGCATATCCCTGTTTACTCATGCGTTATTGAAATAAAAAATGCAATTATTGCTTTTTTTAATCTCAAAAACCGACATTTCACGAGAGGGTGGAGGGGAGATGCATGCATGCAGAGGTTTGAAATTTTTATCCAACAAGAGGAGAAGGTTGCAGAATCTATTCTATCCACTCTTATCCCTCCGCTTGCATGCATTGTCCAAATAAAAAATGAAATTGTTAACAAATCTGACCCTTGTTCCAAGTAAAAACCGAAAATCTGATCCCGTGGCCGCCGGTGAAAAAAAAACTTTTTCAGTTTTCACTTTTTCCACATACTTTTGAGAGTTCTGAATAGTCCGTCGCTTAAATAGTTGGAATCAACATTCACCCGACTAAAAAATTCAATTTTGGCGAAAGTCGACTTTCCTCCTGGAAAAATCCAAGATCTGACACTTTGGGCCTCGTGACCCTTGTGACCCTCTGACCGCCTTTCCCCCTGAAAAATCCAAGATCTGACACTTTGGCCCGCGGTGAAAAATTTTTTTTTAGTTTTCACTTTTTCCACATACTTTTGAGATTTCTGAATAGCCCGTCGCTTAAAACGTTGGGATCAACGTCCACTCGGCTAAAAAATTGGATTTTGGCGAAAGTCGACTTTCCCCCTGGAAAAACGGAAAATCTAACCCTTTGAAAATCTGGAAAAAAAAACTTTTTCAGTTTTCACTTTTTCCACATACTTTTGAGAGTTCTGAATAGCTCGTCGCTTAAATAGTTGAAATCAACGTTCACCCGGCTGAAAAATTCGATTTTGGCGAAAGTCGACTTTCCCCCTGGAAAAACCGAAAATCGGACCATTTGGCTCCGGGTGAAAAAAAAAATTATTTCGACATTTGTCGCGCCTCCGGGGGTTTCATTGGCATCACAATCGTTAGAAAATACTGAATCACCCTTCACTTGGCGAAAAAATTCAATTTTGGCGAAAATCGACTTTCAGCCTGACCCTTGACCCACGTGAAAATGAAAATTTGTTTTTCGTCTTTTCTATTACCTCCGAGGGTTTCATTGGCATCAGAGGGTCAATAAATACAGAATCAACGTTCACTAATTTTTATTTAAACGCCGCCCGCAAACGGGGAGATGAGCGTGGGTAAAATATATTCTACAACTTTGTCTCCTCGTTGGCTACAAATTTCAACCCTCCGCCTACATGCCTTCGCCTCTACCCCCTCGTAAAATCCCGCGGTCTCGGTAGCATAGAGGCGGACTTCTCAGGGGCGAAAAAAACTGAGGATTCGAAAGGTCTCCGGAAAAGTACGTCGCAGAACTTACCAGGTCCATCTAGATCTGGAGAGATCTTGAAAGACCTGTGTACTTCCAATCAGAACCAAATCATCAACTCGGGTACCGCGTTGTTTTGAATTTAATATGATACCGTAATGTAATGTAAATTAAATTTTGCTTTATCTTTGGAGGCGGGGGGAGGGGGAGGTGCCGAATGGGGACTCCCGTACATCTATGTGATCATCTATAATAATGTATGAGTTGATTCAAAGAGGTTTAAATTCATTAGGCGGTTACCCAGCCATAATTTAAAAATTCGAATTTTGAGCAGCAGGGAAACGTGAACTTACTTAAATTATTAATCAAAACATGAATACTCCGTATCAAATTACACAGATTTTCAGTGCAACTATCATTTAATACGAATAGTAGTATTTAGAAAATTTAAATAAAAAATGTTTACCAGTTTATTTCAGAAGTGTCTGAAGGATCTCCTCTGTATGAACTCTATTCATTTGAGACAAAAATCTCGGATTCATGATTGACTAAGTCAAAGCATACTGTATTTCCGGCCATTTTCCCATCTTCTGAACGAAAAAAACAATCCCTAAGTCAAGACATTTTTACGTTATCGTGAAGTATTTATGAACGTAAATTACAAATCATGAACAATTCACAGAATTCGTACATGATGAATTGAACCATTCTGATCCCAAGTGGTTTGTTTTCAAGTGTTGATATATTTGGCTCAAGAGCGGTTTACGTGATAGCGCTGGTGTTTCCTTGTATGTTATCAAATTCGACTTCAGCCAGACTTGAATTGCATTTGGGTTATGATTTCATCGCTCTCGGTGTAATTCTGACTATCTACCCGATGCATCGCAATAAACAATTCATAATTAATTCCGAGTGCGATGCTAGACAAACCGCGACCAACGGAGTATTGAAAGTTTACACCAGGACAACATCGAAATTCAGTAAATTAACAGGAACAGGGAACTTGCATGAATTTTTATCAATTTTTTCATCTAAAGTTTCGGCTTTAAAGGACTATTTTTTCGTCTTTAAACATTAGAAACTTTGCTCGTTAATTAATAATTGATTGTCGAAAGTTGAAGATTGAAGGGATAACGTTTTCCCCATCATTAATTGATGGCCATTATTTCAAGAATTGCGGAAATTAATTAAAAGTAGACTTTATGTTTGAGGATGTGTTAAGGCCTGAATGAGCCTTGTACTCAGCCTCAATACTTAAGGCCTCGACTATAGGTCTGAATTGACTCGTAGATGACCTTGTGAATCACCCTCCCGAGTTGAAAATTAGACCTGACAAGTTCTACTTAGGTCTTTCCGTTCAGAACTGGATAGGTCTTGGGAAACCTCTTTCCAAGTGCTTCCGAGACCTTTCTACCTCTGGTTATGTCCCATTTCAGCACTTGTTAAGTGTAAACAGGACTTGTATTCAGACTTTCCAAATCCTTGTCGGTCCCCGTAATTCTATGGGCCTATATTAAATCTGGGTTCATATCCCTGCTTACTCATGCGTTATTGAAATAAAAAATGCAATTTTTTTTTAATCTCGAAAATCGACATTTCACGAGAGGGTGGAGGGGAGATGCATATATGCGGAGGCTCGAAATTTTTACTCAACAAGAGGAGAAGGTTGCAGAATCTATTCTAGCCACTCCTGTCCCTCCGCTTGCATGCATTGTCCAAATAAAAAATGAAATTTTTAACAAATCTGACCCTTGTTCCAAGTAAAAACCAAAAATTTGACCCTGTGGCCGCCGGTGAAAATTTTTTTTTTCAATTTTCACTTTTTCCACATACTTTTGAGAGTTCTGAATAGCCCGTCGCTTAAATAGTTGGAATCAACGTTCACCCGGCAAAAAAAAATCAATTTTGGCAAAAGTCGACTTTCCCCTTGGAAAAATCCAAGATTTGACACTTTGGCCCTCGTGACCCTTTGACCGACTTTCCCCCTGAAAAAATCCAAGATCTGACCCTTTGGCTGCGGGTGAAAAATTTATTAAATTTAAAAAAAAAATTTTTTTTGATTATTAAATTTTTTTAAAAATATCGAAAATTGACATTTCACAAGGGGGTGAAGGGGGAACGCATGTATGCAGAGGCTTGAAATTTTTACCCAACAAGGGGAGAAGGTTACAGAATTCATTCTAGCTACTCTCGTCCCTCCGCTTGCATGCATTGTCCAAATAAAAAATGAAATTGTTAAATAATCTGACCCTTGATTCAGGTGAAAATGAAAATTTTTTATTTCGACATTTCTGGTGTCTCCCTGGGTTTCATTACCATCAGAATCGTCAGTAGATACAGAATCAACCTTCACTTGGCGTAAAAATTCGATTTTGGCGAAAGTCAACTTTCCTCCGGCAAAAATCCTAGATTTGACACTTTGGCCCCGGTTGAAAAATAGTATATTTCTAACCTAGGGAGGGAAAAGAAAGGACCCTCAGCCGCGTGCTTACCAACCTCGCCTTCGGCTCGGCTGGTAATTGCACTGGCGGCTGAGGGTCCTTTATTTTACTTCCCGTGGTTAGAACGCGATTTTCCGTCTCGGCGTAAGCGCAAAGTCAGAAAAAATGTAACTTTGCGCCCGCCGGGACGGAAAAAAATTTTTTCACACACCTGCACGGAAAGTTCGTACTTTCCTCCCGCTCATCAAAGAGCAAAATACGAACTTTCCTTTGCAGGCGTGTTAAAAAATAGCATGTGCACTTCGGGCGGGAAAACATGACTTTCCGCCCTTGATGCACCATACATATACTATTCATTTTGATATTTCTGGCGCCTCCGAGGGTTTCATTGGCATTAGAGGGGTCAATAAGTACAGAGTCAACATTCACTTGACGAAGAAATTCGACTTCGGCGAAAGTCGACTTTCCTCCGAGAAAAATCCAGCACGGAGCGAAATATTCAATAAAAATTACGTATCTTTTCCGTAATTCCGGAGCGAAATGTGGGTGTAGGAAATTTTACGGAACTATCACGGAATTTTTTCGGAGCGTTCCGTAATTTTTATCTGAGTCTCCTGTGAAAAATTATGATACCGTCACTGAAATTTTCTGAGTCGATTCCTTAATCGGTGAGTGAATTGTGAGTTCCGTAATTTTTATCTGAGTCTCCTGTGAAAAATTATGATACCGTCACTGAAATTTTCTGAGTCGATTCCTTAATCGGTGAGTGAATTGTGAGTTCCGTAATTTTTACTGAATATTTCTCTCCGTGAAGATCTGACCCTTGACCCAATGAAAATGAATTTTTTTTTGTTTTTTTTGTCGCCTCCGAGGGTTTCATTGACATCAGAGAGGTCAATAAATACAGAATCAAGGTTCACTATTCTTTCTTTAAATACCGCATGCGAACGGAGAGATGAGGGTGGCTAAAATATATTCTGCAACCCTCTCTCCTTCTTGAGTATAAATTTCAACCCTCTGCATACATGCCTTTCTCCTCCACCCACTCGTGAAATCACAAGGTCTAGGTAGTATAGAGGACTTCTCAGGGCTGAAAAGAACTGAGGATTCGAAAGGTCTCCGGAAAACTACGTCGCATAACTGATCGACGCAGAACACCTGAAATCTTAATGAATAACGATGAATGACGTAATGTTTTTTCGTCCGACGGACTCAAAGTCCACATTTCTATATAGATTATCTAGATATCCCGCACTGCGGTTCCTCCTCTACGGTTCTACCAACGGAAGGTTAAATAACCCTTACCCACGTGCTTAATCCCTAGTCTTCCTATAATTATGCACGTGGGCAGAACTCTTTTATTTTTCTTCCCTTGGTTAGAAACAACTACATCACGGCTATGTTTGCAAATGAGTCATCAGGGCCTGACTAATTTCAACCGATGTGACACTCGTTATGATAAGACATCTGGAGAAGGCTTTTCAGAAAACAGCAAACGTCACTGATAAGACAAAGCAATCCATATCAGGTAACCCGCTGAGTATATAAGTATCTCTAGAGTGAATTCTCAGGCTAGTCAATACTGAACATTGCATTCCTTACAATCAATTCTCTGCTACAATCAAGTGTGAAAAACCGATTATCAAGATGTATACGAAGTGTGCCTTGGCCTTTTTCCTTGCTGCTGTCGTTTTCGTAACGTATGCACCACCGCAAGCATACGCTTACGGCTATGCGGCAGCTCCAAATAAGAGCCATAATATGATCGCTGGCAGCAGAATCCCAGGAGACCGTCTGGTGCATCGCGAGTACGTCATCAAATCGTCATCACTCTGGCAGATCACCTCGATTCAAAAGATCTTCAGAGCTCCGAAGTTCGAGAGAATCACTCAGGTTGTTGCTCTGGATCTAAGCGCCAATGGAACTGGGGCCTACGCTAGTATCGTCAAAGGTGGGCCTGGGATGAACAATGTCACCATGAAATTCAAGAGCCAGAGGAATCATGGCATCAAATTCCAGGTTGAGATTTACTCCAGACGTTGAATTGTAACTTAAAGGTGATATGAGGAATTATTTCGCCTCTTCGTTCTTATCGCATGATGTATGAGTTGTGAAAGCATAAGTCAATATTTCCCACTTCTCGCTCAATCACCTTGAATAAAGCGAATGCTGATAATGAATAAGTGTTTCCTTTTTTAATGATTTCTCCTCTTCATTGATTCCTCGATCGACATTGAAATGAGAATTCGGGGCAGATAATATTGTAATCATTCATTTTCTGTGGATAATATTCAATTGGCAAATGTTCGTAAATCATTATTGGAAAAGAGTATAGAAAGACATTTGAACGACCGATTTTGGTATTGAAAAACAATCTCAGTCTTTACATGGGAAAAGACGTGGGGTCGCAGTTTTTTCATCGTCCAGCATTTTGATTTCGAGATTGCGCTGCGGTGAGACCTTGGAATGGAGGAGATGAGGTAATTATTTCACTTGAACATGAAAAATTTGTGTTTAGATATTTTTTTTTCAAGGGACGTTGTGTTTGTAAAATATTGTTGAAAATCAGTTTTTGAAAAAAATCGCCTACGCGCATCTTTCTTTAGTTTGTGAGGAACTCACAGCCCATGAATAAATGATAATTTGATTTTACGCAATTAAAAATAATTATTGAGATGTACGAGATTAATGGGATTCAAGAAAATGTGAATTGAGAAATTAGAAGCAAAGATGGTTGAGTGGGCTATCGACTCCCGGGGAATATTTTGAAATTATGTAGTTTCGCGACCGACCTAGGTAGCGCATTCTTTCCGCGAGTCATAGCACTTTAAATGTATTAAATTTCGGGCAGCGGCTCAGTTTCGGTATTCAGGTGTGGTGAAGCGATCAAGAAGGCCTCACCCGGGTTCGCCTACGATCCTCGCCGGAGGAAAGCAAAGTGACCAATTGTCAGTAGCCAGCGACATTAGTCTGAGGACTATCGCTAGCTATCCCGAGTGGAAATCTCGGTCAGGTCTTGATCAAGTTTGGATCAGGTTAGACCTGACCACTGATCAGGTATTGATCAAGTTGATGGATCCGGTCTTGATCAGACATGTAACGCCTCTGATCAATTCGGATTTGATCAGGACGAATGGATCCGAACTTGATCAAGTCAACTGTATGAAAACCGGATGACTTGTCTGTCAGTATCAATAACAATTATCAATAATAATTATTCCAAAACAAAAGATAATTCAATTCTTTCACCGTAGGCTCTCTGAATGAATCTCAACTGAAACCCACTGCTCTAACAGTTGAGTGTGGGTAGGCGCTTGAAACCCGCTACTTTCCAGTTGACTATAGTCAACTGAAACCCGAAATAACGCATGACGCGCATGCGCATCACCTATTAAAAGAGAATAACAAGGAAGGAAATCTAACCTCCGAATAGTGAATCAATGGAATGACTGAAAAATGAAAAGGTGATTTTCGAAGCAGATAAAATCAGGCAAAATCGTATAATTCCTGATAGAGATGAAGAGTTAGGCAGTGAGGAGAATTTATTTAGTGATGAGGAGGAGTTTATTGGTGATGTGACATTTGAAGAAAATGGAAATAAAATATTCTCCGATTTTTCAATTACGTTTTGTATCATATTTTTTTATAATTATAATTTTCTTTGTTTTGCGAATTCTTAATGATTTTTAAAAATTGTATTTTGTAATTATTATAATTAATTTTTTTCAATTAAAAATACTTTACAAGTTTTTTGAACTACATATTTAATGAATATAATTAATTTTTTCTTCAGAAGTTCCGCATAATTTTTAAATCACACTTTTTTATAATTATTTTTTTAAATAAATGTGATCTTTTTTCTTCAGTGTTCTAGATTGGTCATCCTATGAGGGAAACCCCGCCACGCGTCTTTTTTCTTGAATTACAATTGACTGGTTAACCGGAAAAATTCAAAAAAATTTGATATTGTCAGTTGAAGTGTCTAAAAAGTTATAATAGTTTTTAGAACAACATATTTCCCAAAATTCCGCAAGAAAACAAATCATTTCTAACAGATGAATTATTTTTTCCTGTTAAATGAAATTGCCCATGACGCGACGTTCCCGGAAACTCGCTAAACGCGCCCGGGCAGTGTAGAGTGAATTCGGCAACGTTAAAAGCCTAAATAACACGGCGGGGAATCCCCCAGAGGTGACCAAGTCGCAGGGTCGTGTTTGGTGACCAGACTAGGGTTAAATTGTTAATTACGCAAAAAGTAATTTTTTTTTAATCTGAAATTTTCACCAAAAATTGTCTATAAAATGTCAAAAATTTTGACGCCAATTACAGTTTGTCTTTCGCCGTAGTTCGGCGGTTATAATTTTTTTGCAGTAAGATCAATCATCAAAATGACTAAAAATCTCTATTATTTATACAATTATCGACCAAGTAAATGAATAGTGCACGGAGAAAAGTGAATGGTAGGGGTTACTTTTATATGGTAGAGGTTACCATAAATTATGGTAAAAGGGTTTCTAAGTCAATCTCAATAGTAATTTTCACTATGTTCAACAGTAAAGCGTACTATGTTGTATAGTAATCAATACCATTCGAACATGGTAGGCATTACTATACAATATAGCAACGACAACCATTATTATAGGAGAGATTACTATGTGGATGGTAATCAGTACTATTTATACATGGTAATCTCGACTTTTCTCGATATCGAAGAAAATACTAAAAATAGCCATCAAGGTACAATTAAAATTTAATTATCGGTTACTCGTCAACAAGTCTTTACCACCACCTTTTCTCCCTGGTCCAGCTCTTAACAAGAGATTAGAATTAGATCCAAATTATCGTCATTTTCTGCCAGTTCTCCCGTCCAATCGATCTGGAGATATTACAATAGTAAGCTCTCTCAATTATTTGGGACATAATATCAGGGAAAACGTAATATTGATGATGCCGACCGAGGCTGGTCCTCAATTACATTTGATCAATATCGTAATCCTAGAGCCAAATAATCAAGTTATTCTTGTTACTCAACAATTACAAGAATACTCCTTTGAAAGATATTTCCAATCGTATGAAATTGATATAAATGATAAAAGGCGGTCGACATTGACATTTCGACAAATGAAATTTTGTATCCTATCGTATATAGCTACCTCCGGGAATGGAAAGCAATAGGTTCCGAAACGTTGGGTCTAAATTCTCACGCAAAGTTGTTGAGTTTAATTACTTACATTTGAATTTTTTAATAATTTTTATAGCACCGTAATGCCAAAAATTCTTCCAATGGTTAGGTAAAATTTGGGGAAAAAAATCCCACTATTCTGTAGATATGTATATTCAGATATTAAAATACTGATGTAAATATGTTATTGTTAAATATGATCCTTACGATATTCGATATGATTAATCTAGGTATATTGATGATTATTGATAGGAAAGAATCCCACATTATAAGAAAATACTCTGTAATTATTGAAACAGCGTCGAAACCAAATACGTTAAATATAAATATATATCCCACTTGAAATTTCTATCTCATTATACTCATCATTATCATGATATAGTTTAGTGATCATTATCTTTTATATTCGTGACATTTTATGACTTTTTCACGTTTTACCATATAATATAGGTCATGTTACCATAGTGCATGGTAATCTCCCCTATAAACTGTGGTAAATTTTACCAAACGACTATGGGTCCCTTTATCATAATTAATAGTACACTCTACCCTGTAACATGGTAGAGGGTACTATTCAATATAATAATTTCCCCTCTTCCCGTTACACCGTGGCCAAGCGACGCACCATATTTGTCTTATTCTCCATATTTTCCATATTTTTAAATTTTGTACTGTTTGTATTTATGCAATCGACTGAGCTGCATGCTCATCTATGTATTCTAGGGAACTGCTATGGACTATTCTTTGTTTATTTTTATTTTTTACGCTGCACCTAATCTTTTGCTTTATATCGAGCCGCTTTTTGTACATAACCATTTCATGCTTACCTACCTTGCATCTATTGTGTGATAATTGCTTTCGCAGCCTGTATTTTTCTTCGGTCAACTTGCGCTTAACTCTTTATTTATTTCTTATATTCATGCTACCTGTATGCAACCCCCCCTTTGCAATAAGGGTAATGTAAAACGTTTCAGAAAATAAATAAATCAATCAATCAATATAATAATTTCTCCTATGTTCATAGGCTTCATTCCCATCGAGAGACTTACCATGGCCCATAGTATGTAATACCATACCCCATAGGAATCATTACCATAACATAGTAATGCTTCTTAAATTTTAGAAATACATACAAGTCGTAAATTTGACATGGGACTCTTTCCCATGGCTCTTCTGTCCGTGTATATTAAATATTAGCAAATGGAGGTTAGACTCATTATTCCTTTTATTATTCATCTTCAGTATGATTTTTTGAGTGGAAAATTATTATTTATCTAATTATACAACGGAAATACATTTTTCAAAGAGCGATAATTTGTTGGTAATCGAGAATTTAATTGAATTGACTCATTTTTAATCATTCAATTGAATATTGACCCATTTTGGGGATAATTGCATGAATAATTTCGATCTGTTCGATTCGAGCCAAAGGCGAGTGTTACCTTCCCAAGGGTCAATAAACACTTTTCCCACGAGTGTCGAATCCTACTTTTCATTACAGCATGTAGAAAGTGAAAATTCCCCATAGTAGCAAATTCATAGGATTTGGGTAAATTCTCATCGTTTAATAGTAAATATTCGTAAAAAATAAACCTTTTCAACACTCTCTTGAAAACTATTTTTTCATCCATGCAGTTTACACTGTTCTTAGAAATTTTCTCGTTAATAATTACTATGTCAAGTCGTAAAAAATCAATATCGCATCGCAAACATTCGGTTAAAATAAATCAAATTTTAAAGTTTTTTCGGTATCGTCCTTGATTGCTATGTTCGCATAGTATTTTTTAATTTTGTATTCTCTCCGTTTTATATTTTGTTTTCATTGAAAAGTCTTTATAACTTCAAACGTAAACACTTCCCGAAATTTTTACGTAGTTAGTCTTGTTCGAGGAAATTCTCATTCTAAGCGATTTGTCCTCAAGAGCTGATAAATTTATTTGTCTCAAAAGCGTTCATTTGCGCGTCATCAGTACCGGTATACTTCCTGGTATTTTATCAATTTCTACTCCGAAGAGTGTCAAATCATATTTGGACTCCGATTTATTCGCTCTCATTGGAAATTCGAATATCTCCGATAGCAATAAGTAATTCATAACTGATGTTCTTCAGCGCTCGTCGTACTATAAGGCTGCCACTATATTGCGAATAAGATGCTAGAGAAACTGCAACCGAAGTTCTTTGCCGCAATGGCGGCCTTTCTTATGGCGCTCTACCACATTGAGGGGCTCCCTACTGTTCTCACACCGACACACTGCGTGACTTACGTTATTCCATGGGTTATGTGGTCGCAGAATGGGGGAATTCCTGCCGTTCCTGATTCTTCCTTTTGACACAAAAACTTCGTTAGCGAAAAATTAATAAAATTTTTCATTTCTACTTTCAAATATATTGAATACATTAACAATAACTCTGTCCAACACTGTTTAAGAAAAATAACGAAAAAATTTTGAGCGCTTGCGATTTTGGATGATCATCTTTAATGAACGATGATGACATAATGCGTTCATCATCATTATGTTTGCAAATGAGTCATAAACTTTTAACCGATATGGCACTTGTTACGATAAGACGTCTGAAGAACTCTATTCAGCAAAGGGTAAACGTCACAAATGAGATAAGGCGATTGATATCAGGTAACCATCTGCGTATATAAGTATCTCTACCGTGAACTCCCAGGCTAGTCAACACTGGATATCACACTTTTTACAATCAGTTCTCCGCTACAATCACGTGTGGTGGATCAATCATCAAGATGAACTCAAAATGGGCCTTCGCCTTTTTCCTTGTTGCTGTTGTCTTTGTAACGTATGCACCATCGGAAGCATACGTTTACAGGACACCCTCCAGCTACACGGCAGGTCAAAAGAAGAGCCATGATATGATCGCTGGCAGCAGACTCCCAGGAGATCGCCTGGTGCATCGGGAATACATCGTCAGGTCATCATCTCCGGGAGAGATCACTATTCAGAGGATCTTCAGCGCTCCGAGGTTCGAGAAGATCACTCAGGTTCGTGCTCTGGATCAAACCAACAATGGAACTGGAGGCTATGCTAATATCGTCAGAGGTGGACCAGGTCTGGGTAATGTCACCATCAATTTTACAAGCCAGAGGAACTATGGCCTCAGATTCCTCATTCAAATTTACTCCAGACGTTGAATTGTAATTCAACAAAATTGAATTGTACAAATTGAATTGAATTGTTATTGTATAATTGTTGAATTGAATTGAATTGTCATTCAAAGGTGATGTGGAATTATTCCATCTCTTTTTTCTTATCGCATGTTACATGAGTTGTAAAATCACAAGTCAATATTTTCCACTTGTTTCTCCATCATCTTGAATAAAGCGGACATTGATAGTGAACAAGTGTTTTTGAAAATAATTTCTTCCATCTGTTGGTATTGATCCTCAATCGATATTGAAATGAGTTGTTGGGACAGTTGGTATGACATGGTAGGTCGTATTTATTCATTCTGTGTGGATACTATTTGATTGCGGAATAACTGTGGAACTGTATTGAAAGTAGAGGAAAAATGATACCCTGGAAACGATTCGATTAATCGATTTTCTCGTCGAAAAGCTGTTTCATTCTCTACATGGAAACAAAATCAATATATTCCTGTCTGGAGTCACAATTTTTTCATAATCTAACATTGGTCATTCAAGATTCCGCTAGGTTGGTGTCTTGGTCAGTGTAGACGACGAAATTTTTTGTGGTAAGCCTATCAGAAATATGAGCACAGCGCTGTTATAATCTTGTTTGATGATTGATCAAGAACAAAAAAAACGTGACTCCTTCAATACAGAAAGAAACATAGTATTCATACATTGACATTATGGGCCGCTTCCACAAAGAGAAATGTTGAGTAAAAATTACGGAACTCCCAGTTCGCTCAACGATTACGGAATTGACTCAGAAAATTTAAGTGACGTATATCGTAATTTTTCACAGGAGATTCAGGTAAAAATTACGGAACTCACAGTTCGCTCAACGATTACGGAATTGACTCAGAAAATTTAAGTGACGTATATCGTAATTTTTCACAGGAGATTCAGGTAAAAATTACGGAACTCACAGTTCGCTCAACGATTACGGAATTGACTCAGAAAATTTAAGTGACGTATATCGTAATTTTTCACAGGAGATTCAGGTAAAAATTACGGAACTCACAGTTCGCTCAACGATTACGGAATTGACTCAGAAAATTTAAGTGACGTATATCGTAATTTTTCACAGGAGATTCAGGTAAAAATTACGGAACTCACAGTTCGCTCAACGATTACGGAATTGACTCAGAAAATTTAAGTGACGTATATCGTAATTTTTCACAGGAGATTCAGGTAAAAATTACGGAACTCACAGTTCGCTCAACGATTACGGAATTGACTCAGAAAATTTAAGTGACGTATATCGTAATTTTTCACAGGAGATTCAGGTAAAAATTACGGAACTCACAGTTCGCTCAACGATTACGGAATTGACTCAGAAAATTTAAGTGACGTATATCGTAATTTTTCACAGGAGATTCAGGTAAAAATTACGGAACGCTCTGGAAAAATACCGTAATTTTAGGTAAAAATTACGTGACAGTTCCGTAAAATTTCCTACAACCACATTTCGCTTTGGAATTACGGAAAAGATACGTAATTTTTATTGATTATTTTTCCAAACTAAATATCGGGTAATATAATTGGCCCATTCGACATCACGTGGTATAAGCTACAGGGTTTTCAACTGATAATTTTTTGATAATTTTCTCTGGTAGTTGCTATATAAAAAACAAAACATCATGCAGTCGAATTAACCCCTTGTCAAACTGACAGATTGAATTCAATTGTGTCGTTGTGTTAATTATACAATTTTCGTTTATCAATTGTGAGTTTTGTCTCATGGTCCAATTATATTGCCCGACATTTGGTTTGGAAAAATAATCCCCCGAATACCATGCGAGCTTCAAAATTAATCGGGCATTTTCCTTAAGGTTCCCTGCATACAAACAAAGTCGTCAAGTTTTTCAGGAAACCTGAACCTGAAAAACTTGACTCCTTCGTTTGTTTGCAACGAATCTATCGGAAAATACCCGATAATTTTTAAGCTCTTGTGGTATTACAAGTGAATATTTCTCTCCGTGTCGTCCAAGTTCCTTTTGCGCTAAAAGTCCGTTTCGCAAACGGATCGTTAAAATAAGCCATGGAACCCTCTGGTAAAACGAATGATTGAGCAAATGGATCGTTAGTCAAATGGACTTTTAGTGTAAAAGGATCCTGGACGATTCGGCCCTGGATCGTATTCTTGTATTTAATTAGGAAATAATTCAGGATAAATCGAAGGGGCGTATTTATTGACAATTCTTCAGAATCAATCATAGAACACAAGTGGATCACGCATGAAGTTATTCCCAAAATTTAGAGAATGACAATCAACTTTCCTTTTATTTTACAAAAGAGGGGAAGAGGATAGATTAAACCATTCGATTCCATAACAGTATTGTATTCTCGCAGTTTGCGAGCACATCCTTTTAGTTGATCCGCGGTTGAAAAGTTCGCCTATTTCCGATGTCCTGCATTACTGGAATCACCTTAAATAACTCATTCCCGATGATGCACGAGAGATTAATCATTAAAGTACTTTGAAATATTCTACGGCAAACAAACATAGAAACACACGGAGAGAAATATTCAATAAAAATTACGTATCTTTTCCGTAATTTCGGAGCTAAATGTGGTTGTAGGAAATTTTACGGAACTGCCACGAAATTTTTCCAGAGCGTTCCGTAATTTTTATCTGAATCTCCTGTGAAAAATTACGATACCATCACTCAAATTTTCTGAGTCGATTCCGTAATCGGTGAGCGCTTTGTAAGTTCCGTAATTTTTACTGAACATTTTTCTCCGTGTATCACAAACTTTTCTTTTTTTATAATCTTCTGTTTTTTCTGGTATCATCATACAATCACCACAAGGTATCTACATCTTTTCATATAATTGCTAGCCAGGGTAAAATCAAGTTTTTTATTTATTGAATAATACGAATAATAAAAAATTGAATCAATACAAAAAATATGTAAATTAACCATCAAGTAGAAGTACTAAGTCGTAGATTATTATAGAAATTTCTTGCAATAATCAGGATATACTTTACGGAGACACGAAATATAGAGAATATGAATATCGTAATCATTGTAATAAACGTAAAAAAATCAATAGAAAAATCTAGTACATTAGCTAAGAAATTTCAATACATTCATATTGGGAATTCCATTTGTTCCTCATCAGGTCATTCAAAAGTTGCGCGGCTTCTCCCCATGTGTGATGGACAGAAATGTTGAATAGGAAATAATTCACAAAAAATTGGAAGATTTTGGCTTCCCTACTCAACTTATTTTGTTTAGATCGTTTCGGTAGGAATTTCTTGGCTTTAATTTCCATAAGAGGACCGAATTTCGATAGAAAATATTTTGGTGAAAAGTTATGGAGAAAAATAAGTTGTATAAAGACATTTTCTATCAGAATATTTATATGAACAAACAGCGTACGCCACAATTGCAGATTTTTCCTGTAAAATGGGGGAAAACCCGGAGGAATTTCTGAAAGGAATCCAGAATTACCGAGCAAACTTACCAAGTTTTTATGTTTATTTATTTTGTATGCGTATTATAGTATAAGAAAAATATAGTCATGACAAGCTTTTTACCACTGAGTATCGATGAAAGTGAATTAAATTCTTTTTCATCACTTGTGCGTAAAGTGAATTTTTTCGCACGCTCCACAAGTCAAAAACCACTTTTTTGTGATACCTGCCTCAAAAATGCACTTTTCGAAACTGTTCAGTGTGCGTAAAGCAGTTGTTTTCCGCACGGCGTGTGTAAAGTTCACGAACGTGCGTAGAGTGAATCCCAAGTGCGTAAACTGGAGGTCTCTTGAATTATCCGCACGCGTACACAAAAACAACCAATTCAACTCCATTGCTGTTCACGTAACAGTAATATTCTTATATGCATCAATATCACTCTCCCTAATTAGGGTGTTGTCAGGATTTTTCATGAAGGGAAGTTCCAATAATCCCTCAGTGCATACCTACTTCGTGGTTTTCACTTTAATAAAATCGTCCTCAAAAAATATGGGGGAGTCTCCAATCATAAAATTACGCGTAAGCTTCGCTTTACGCACTCGACATTCACTTTATGCACGCTCCTGAACTTTGTACACTCGTACACAAAAAGCAAGCACTTCACCCCCACCGGCGTTCGGAACAGTGAATTTGGCAGGTATCACAAAAATAGGATATGTACACCTGTGTGAGAAAAAGTGGAACTGTACGCACTAGTAACACAATACTATACTATTACTTCAGTTCTCGTTCATCAGAAGGTACAGAGGAAAATATAACTATCGGTTGTGCATTGTCTTTGCATTTTTTGACTGTCGTAAAGATATAAAGACAAACAATTAAAAAAAGCGGTAGCACGACGAACATGAAGTAAGGAGAGTATGAAGCAGAGTTATCATCAATTTCTTTGCCTCGTTGACCATAAAAGTGGACTGTATCGTCAGCTCCTTCATCCACTGCTGGTAATAGTCTTTCGCTGAAATTCACGTGTAATTCTTTGCTGTATCTTTCAGTGGTAATACCAATCTCAAAGTCTTCTGGATCGTCATCCAAAATATCCTCAATCATTTCCTCCTCCATGTACCTTCCGTAGTTGAGGGTGTGGATTTTAAACCCCAGGAATCCTCCATATCCCGGGGATGATTTGTAGAACAGTCCAACACCGGATAAGGGAGCTGATGGTTTACTCTCCACCGGCTGGGAATCCAATAATGGGAGAGTTGTTTGCCCAACGTCTCGCTTAAAACTAGACCAGGTGAAGCTCACATAACTATTTACTTTGGAGTCCACTGTATTCTGGTCCCTTGGCTTCCTTTGATTCAGTGGACTATCAGTATCAGCAATACTTATTTTTTGCCTGAAAATATTTTTTTTAGATATCATCTTTGAATGCAAAATACGGAATTTATTTAAGTTTGATTAATTACCTGTGACAAGTTGAGGACGACTGAAATCCTTCACGGGATTTCAATTCACCGGACGAAAAATTGAATTTTGAGTATTCCAATTGCAATTTTACATGTTTACCTCCTGTACAGTATTCTGAAAGGCCAAACTTGACGCCTGGAACAGAAAAAAGCAAGCTAGGATGTTTTTTAAATGGGTAAAATTCACATGTTATTGTGTGGGAAAATATTAAGACCTCTTTAAATGTTGTCAATTCTAAAAATTTGAAAATTGTTCAAAATTTAAAAATTGTTGAAATCACGAGTAGATACAACTACGGTGTTACCGAACTCTCTAGAGAAAGTAGGGTATCATGAAATGCCGTAATGGTTTTGACAGACAATCTTGATAATTTACCAGTAACAATTGCATCTCTCTGTTCAACAAAGTCATCAAGATCGATAAAATTGTAGAACCTTGTCAAGACAACGTAGTCTTCTTCGGCGATGTAGTCAGACGTTCCAAATCTAGACATCCGATAAGATGAATAGGATAGATCACACTCTCTCCATTTTTCAGAATTAACATCGATTTCACCCCCAGGGAGTAATTTGCCTTCTTTTATTTGAATGCAAATTATGGATTCGTGTCTCGTAAACTGGATTCCTGTAACAACCCTACAGGAAAAAGAATATGCATGAGAATATAATTCGGAGGACCTTTACAAGCATTTATTCAATCATGAACATTGTCATACATATTCTCCGCAGTGTTGCTTCGTGATACTCGTAAACTGAATGCGTGAACTTCATTTGCCATGCCCCACTTGTGTCCACCGTCACATGTACAAATACAATTTTCACAGGGATATAAACTAGAATTAAAAAGATATTCGATTCTATTAATAGAATGCACTGATCGATGAGAAAAATAATTTTACCGTTTTCGCCATCCAGGTGTTGCCAGTTCTTGACCCTGGCAGCCATTTTTCTCACCGTAAATGGTACCTTGTCGATCTTCGATCCATTCGTACCTTCGAAGCTCGTTTGGCTGCGGATATCATTATTGTTTTACCATTTTTGTGGGAAGCCTAGTGTTTTTTTAGTTTTCATATGAAAAATTACTGGAGATAGGATAACGGCCATAACAGCAATTTTAATTAGAAATGAGACAAAGGAAAGAGTGAGAGAAAACCATTCTTTCATTAATTGCTAACGTTTCGAACACACATAGTGTTCTTCATCAGGACATTCATTTTAGTGATGCTGGGAGACATTTCACGAGACATCACGAGGCAAAATTTTGGAGAGATGATCTGGCAAATATGTAGAAAGACTCCACCACGCATTTTTCGAAAAATATCATACTAATAATTATTTCTGTCGGGCCACCGTGCCACCGTGGTTTCCGATTGATATACCGGGTAGCACAGCCACATTTCATATTTGTGGACGTTCACATGAAAAGGAACCACTTTGTCGATTCTAGTTTTCAAGATATTCATGTTTCTGTCTCAGCAACTCCCATTTACATCACCGTTGAATCGTTCTTTTCATCTTCTCTGGCGACGTCATTTTTGACCCTATGAGGATCATTTTGGGATCAAAATGTGCGGAATGTTATAAATATTATCAGAGTATACACAACTCCATATCGACTAAGTGGTCCCTTTTCATGCGAAGTCCGCATTTAAAAACTTTGCCGTAAGGAGGATGGGGGAGGTAAATCGGTTCGCGGCTGTCAGGGTTATCAGTTGAGATCCTGCATCACCTCATCTCTGTGTTGTTCCATGTCTTTCTATGTACCAACATGTGTTGTCCTTAAGACCAGACACCGCCATGTCCACGTCGTTGCTCCCGGGTACTGCAGAGAACCGGTGAGGTAAGTGACATTTCATAAGCCCATAACACCCATGGTATCAATTTTCGACAAATAATATTTTACAGGTATTGTTCTAATAATGCTTACAACCAACTTACCAACGTGTCAGATACATTGCGAGTGGTGGAGTCTTTATGCATATTTACCGATGATCTCGATCTCAATGAACATAGAAATCTTTAGTCTCGTCTCAGTCTCGAAATACGCAATGTCGACTCCTCTCGGGATGACTCTGATTCAATTTATTTCATCTCGGTTTCCAGTTTTTTACGTTTTCTATATGTAGGAATCCAAGACGAGACAAACCGAGACAAAAACCGAGATTTTATTTCATTAAAAAACATGAAAAACTTGAGACCGAGGTGAGATAAATTGATTCATAGTCATCACGAGAAGAGTCGTTACTGCGTATTTTGAGACTGAGACGGGAGCAATGATTTGCGTATTTATTGAGACCGAGGACATATCTCCAAAATTTTTCACAGAGAGAAATGTTCAGTAAAAATTACAATTCACAATTCACTCACCGATTACGGAGTCGACTCAAAAAATTTAACTGACGGTATCGTAATTTTTCACAAGTGATTCAGATAAAAATTACCGACCGCTCCGGCAAAATTCCGTGCCAGTTCCGTAAAATTTCCTACAACCACATTTCGCTCCGGAATTACGGAAAAGATACGTAATGTTTATTGAATATTTAAAGTAAAGTGTAAAGTGTCTCGCGACATCACTAATTTTATTTTATTCTATTAATCCACTGATTAGTTATTTAAAGGCTGTGACAGAAATATATAAATCCAAAGAATATCGCCAAAATAAACATAACAGATATCGCCAGCAATAAACAGACGCCTGTTCGAGCTTCACACCTGTCATTCACAAGTTATAATTGAAGAGTTTTTGAAAATGAATGGAAAAATTTGGAATAATTTTGGACCACTTCTCGAGTGGAAATTTTACTCAGTTAGCTTGGATCTGCATTAGTTTTAGGTTCAATACTGGTCAGAATTTATTGATTAGACTTTCGGATCAGGATCTGATGAGATTCTGAATGGAGTATCTGTATCCATTGTGGCGGAGTGAATTGTGATCCTATTCTGATCAGTCAAATCTCGACTAGATCTGTATCGGATCCGGTACTGTTCAGGGATATCGAATCCTAGAATTTTGACCAGGCATGGACCCAAACAAGCGTTACATTTCTGATCCAAAATTGATCAAAATCAGTTTTTACTGATCAGTCTCTTATTCTATTCTAATTTGAATTTCCACTCGGGTTATCCTGGTTTATAAAACCTGGATAAAAAAGGTCTTCAAGAAAATTGCTCTATTTCCTTTAGATTTGAATGTAATCATAACAAAACACCCTCAAGATGAATTCGCTCATTATATTGAACGACTAACAGCGATAATCTTGACTTATGAAATGCTTTTCCTGTATTATCCTCGCGCAATTATCCCGTCAACCTATCCATCAATGTACAAATCAATTCCTCTTACCAGGAAAGTGAATGGATAGCATATAACATCCCTCTTTCCATGTAATTTATGCCGTAAAAACATAAGATTGAGCGAATAATTGCCCGGGGATTTTGTTGCTGTGAAACATTGAAGAAAAATTTTCTAGAAAAAACATGAATATCAGTCATTCTTGTCCTCCCGATGAGATCCACAGCTAAAAAATTGTTGAGACGTATTTTTGAATATTTTTAAAGAGTAGCAAAATTATTTCACAAATTGAAAATTATTCGCTGGATTATTGGTCGATAATTGGTGGAATGTGCAGGTAAACTCACCCTTATACAATATCGGGAAGTTTTCAACTTCCAACATTTGTGAAGGCGAGCACAAAACACTCCGTCATTGTCATTCCTATGGGCATACACGTCAATAGTTTCACATGTTCCTCGACATGAATCTCTATAGTTCAGGTTGTAATCCTCAACGAGTACGGCTTGAAAAAGTCTTTCCATTTCAATAAATGTTTTACCTGTAGGGAGAAATTTTGATGGAATTTTTGGAAACAATCGATTGCTTATGTGGATTGCGAGTACAGTACCTCTAATAAAATTTGGGGGATCACATGGTCGTAAACTCAGTGAAGCGGCTTCCATGGCACTCTTGAATTTACCAAAGTAATTCTGCAATCTTTCCCGTCGATCTACCTGAGCTCGTTTCAGTTCAAAGTCAATGGTGACTAGAGAGAAAGAAATCACCATAGGTACGCAAAAGAAATCGAATGCATGGAAAATTACCAAAATTCTCACCATTGTTCAACTTATTCTGCAAATAGTAGCCAAAAGTTAGAGCAATCTGGCCCATCATTTCACTTGCAACAACAACCTTGTGCAATTGGTATAAATACTGATTGGGCGACTGTATATCTCCACACAGGGTTTCGCCCTTTGCCTTAACATAATATATAATCTTTCACAATTTTCACTTTTCAACAGAGGAGAGGAAGAAAAAAATGAATGTTTATCAATGATTAATAACTTAATATCGGGAGAACAAAATTCCACCAATTTCGTGGTATTTCCGAGGTGTTTGGATAAACTGCGCAATGAGATCAAATTCATGTAAATTAGATCGTTCCGTGGTATGAACGATATTCCAAGATATCCTCGGAATTCTGATTTTAAAAAAACAGACTTTTTGCAAATTCTTAAATAAATCAAAATAACGATTCTTGCTATCTCCCGAGTCAAATAATTGGACCTGACAAGTTCTACTTAGGTCTTTCCGTTCAGAACTGGATAGGTCTTGGGAAGCCTCTTCCCAAGTGCTTCCGAGACCTTTCTACCTCTGGTTATGTCCCATTTCAGCACTCGTTGGGTGTAAGCAGGACTTGCATTCAGACTTTCCAAATCCTTGCCGGTCCCGGTAGTTCTATGGGCCTATATTACATCCGGGTTCCTATCCCTGTTTATGCATGCGTTAATGAAATAAAAAATGCAATTTTTTTTTTTTAAATCTCGAAAATCGACATTTCACGAGAGAGTGGAGGGGAGACGCATGTATGCGGAGGCTTGACATTTTTACTCAACAAGGGGAGAAGGTTGCCGAATGTATTCTAGCTTGCATACGTTGTCAAAATAAAAAATGAAATTGTTAACAAATCTGACCCTTGTTCCAAGTGAAAAAGAAAATTTTTTATTTCGACATTTCTGGCGCCTCCGAGGGTGTCATTGGCATTAGAGGAGTCAATAAATACGGAATCAACATTCACTTGGCGAAAAAATTCGATTTTGGCGAAAGTCGACTTTCCCCCGGGAAAAATCCAAGATATGACACTTTGGCCCCCGGTGAGAAAAAAAATTTCTTCAGTTTTCATTTTTTCCACATACTTTTGAGAGTTTTGAATAGCCCATCGCTCAAATCATTGGAATCAACGTTCCAGCTAAAAAATTCGATTTTGGCGAAAGTCGACTTTCCCCCGGGAAAAATCCAAGATATGACACTTTGGCCCCCGGTGAGAAAAAAAATTTCTTCAGTTTTCATTTTTTCCACATACTTTTGAGAGTTTTGAATAGCCCATCGCTCAAATCATTGGAATCAACGTTCCAGCTAAAAAATTCGATTTTGGCGAAAGTCAACTCTCCCTCTGGAAAAAGCGACAATCTGACCCTTTGCCTCCGGGTAAAATGTTTTTTTTTATTTCGACATTTGTCGTGCCTCTGGGGATTGCATTCGCATCAGAATCAGCGGCCCCCACTCCGCGCACCGATTCCTCAAAACCAGAAATTTTTATTTTTCTATTTCATTGGTTTTATCGAAGTAATTCTCGATTTGAAACCCCTCCTCTAGCCTGCCTCCCCTCCTTTCTTTTCCGCTCATTGTTATCTGCGGTATCATGGCCGTCTTACTCTTAGGTGTGCCCCATTCGAGCTAGGACTGCACGGGAAACCATGTAAAACCCCAGTCGCACAGCCGGCCGATTGTGCAGTGCCCTAATATATCCATCTGTCACACTGACAGACACTAGAGGAGACACTAGGCCGCTACACCGTACCTACCGCCCGCAATTTTTGTACGACCGAGGTGTTCCTAAGCGGTCACCCATCCAAGTAATAACTCAGCTCAACGCTGCTTAGCTTGGATGTCCGCCGGAGCAACACCTCACCCATCTAACCATTACAGTCAAACCAGAAAATTCTGGTAAATATATTCTTAAATTTTCAGGACAGTGACACTCAGTCCAATTTAGGGGAAAAAAATTTGGCACCTAATATTCATATTAGATTGGAAATTTACATAAATTATGGAATTTTCGTCTTTATGCCGCTTAAAATTCTGGAATGTTACTGAATTTTCAGTGAAACCTGAAATTTCATGATTTTTTTCTCCCTAAATCGCATTAATTCAATGTCACTGTCCTGAAAATTGGTAGTCAACTGTCCATGAAATTTAATTGTTTTCTAACAGTTTGGGTGTTTGAGTCAAAAAATAATCCGTCCGTTTTACTACATTTTTCTCTCAGTGCAGAGTTCTCAATGGAAGTTGTAGAAAAATTTAAAGGCGTATGTGATTTTCTAGTGAATGTGCTAGGTTCTCCTATGAAAGCTTTTTGTCCATAACTACCTGTACATGATGATTCAGAAGATCCAAAAAGCTTTGTTTAAGATTCTTCGCAGTTACTGGGACAATGTAATCATACAACTTCGAAAGACTATCACGTAGATCCCCCGCCTGTCTTCCTGTCAGTGTATTCGCTAGATTCTGAAGCTCCACCTTATTGTGTTGATCGATATCGCTGGAACAAGTGAGAGCAACATCATACAAATTTTTTATTTTCCTGATGGTCAGTGCTAGATCGCGCTTTATACTGTCGATCTCAATTGTCAATGGCAGTTGGCTAATCATTTGTTCTATCGCCGAAAACTTCGCCTCCATGCGCATCATAATCCAGTTCAACTTCGACGAAATATCTGTCAACTTTGCATTGATTACATCGAGCTCATGTGTATCCTCGTCCGCAAACCAGTCGATTAGTTCATCCAACATTATATTCACATTTTCTGGACGAGTTATGATCTTTTTCAGTATACGGTATAAGTCCACAGCAGCGCGCGTTATCAAACGCAGTTTGCTGAAAAGAGTTTCTCTCTTTGCTTTATCTGGCTTCACTTCATGGACTTTCACTACTAGCAGCAATAATAGCAGCAAAACCACCGGTTTTCGTAACATTTTTATGATCCTTCGAGACTGGCCGATGGATTTATCACTTTCCGCACTTTTTTTTATAATATACAGCTCTATCTCACCGAACGCTCTCGTCAGACAGTCGACAAAGAATATACTCAATGATTTTTTTCGTCCAGAAAATGCCAAGATCAGCGTCACTCGATCTGCTTCGGCTTCGCTCTGATTACGCTTATCGTTCGGAATCACGAAGTCTTATCCACTTCTATAATTAATTTTTCGTTTTTTTTGCACTGTCTCACAAAGAACAAGAATTCCAAGAATTTGGTTTGCACCTAGAAGTAATAATTGATGTAAATGAGAGTGGGAATAGCGATTTTTTTGGTAGACTTGATTATCATAAAGTGAAATTACTGTGGGAAATTGGTATTTTCAAAAAGTATTATAGTTGAGAAATCTCGAGTTTGTTGTGCGTCGGATGCTATCCACGGACTGCCGTATACGCAGATTACTTGTTGCATTTTTCTCATTTCTGCCCACGAACAGAGATTAATATGATATTCGGTGCTGATGATGCAGTTTGCAGAATTCCGAGAAGATAAGAATTTCCTGTCTTACAGAGAGAAAAAAAAATCACGAAATTGATCAATTCATCATGGTTAAATTTGTCATTCGAAGAATGATAAACTCAACCATCATATCGAATTATTTTTATAGAAAAAAATCCAGATATGATCCGTATTATTCTGATTTTCATCCATTTTTTTCTTGAATCTGAAGTTCTTCCGATAAATTCCATCTCTCTTTTTACTAGATTCTAGAAACTTTGCTTCTAAACTTGCATTTTTTGAAATATTTTTCTTCCTAAGAAGAATTCGCGTGAGTTGTGCCAAAAGGTCGTATAAACACTTTCCCATGGGATATGAAACCTCCACGTCTCAGATGATTCTAAATCATCTGAGCCCCACTTTTGAGGACAACTTTTCTTTATTTTTTAAAGGGAATTTGGAAATTTGAAATTGGGCCGAAAAGTAAAAAAAAAAGTTTGTTTAGGGGATAATGAATCTGTACGTTTCGGATGATGCTCAATCGTCTGAGCCCAACCTTTTAGGACAATTTTTTCCATTTTTTCAAAGGTTCAATTCAAAATTTCCAAAATGCCTTTCATTTTGAAAATGTGCTAATGAGGAGAACTTAATCCCCTAATTCGATAAATTCCAGAATATTTTTTGCCTTGAAACCATCATTTTTTGGTTGTTTTGGTGAATTTTAGCCGGATGCAAGTTCTGAACTGTAGATTCTAGAATCTAAAAGAAAAAAAATTGAATTTATTTTTTATTTTTTTTAAATTTATTTATTTATTTTTTTATTCATATTTCTTTCCTGCTACCATTACGGTATTATAGGCTCCCCATTCGTCTGGCTTGCCTCTCCCACCTCTCTCTTCTGATTTTTTCTGCGTTACCATGGGCCGTTTTACTCTTAACTGTACCCCATTCGGGCTAGGACTGCAAGGGAAACCATGGAAAACCCCTGTTGTACAGCCGGCTGATTGTGCAGAGCCCTAATGTGCCCTTCTGTCATACTGACTAGAGGAGCACATTAGGCCACTGCACCGTGCCTACCTTCCGAAATTTTTAGGCGAGGGTGTTCCTAAGCGGTCACCCATCCAAGTACTAACCGCGCTAAACGCAGCTGCACTCGGATGTCCGCCGGAGCAACACCTAACTTGAATTTATTATACTTTTTTTTTCTCTGTGCAAATACCGAAGTTTGCAAATACCGAACTCTGTGCAAATACCGAACAAAAAAACGTCGGGGCATAGTTGTTAGTGTTGAAAATAGATCATGATAAATACACCCCGTGGCTTTCATTTGATTTCGGATTTTGCGATCTATCACATGACTTATGGCTTCTGAACTCAGCTGACTGAAAGTCAACTATACGTTGATGAGTGCCTGTTTTTGTATCACTTGTGTACAATGCATGATGACAAAAGAATTCTTTTCGATTTCTACTAAACTTATTCTATTGAGATATTTTCTATAGAATTTTTCAGGTTTTTTTAATCCTATTTTTCTGTTCTTGTCACACGATTGTGACACGATTGTGACACGATTATGGGCGGAGTTTAGCGAAAAATGCAAGGAATCAAGGTGTGCGAGTGGGGGATGTTTACGTTCCGGATTGGATTTCTATGGAAATTTCTATTAGTTTTTGCCTGATTCTATTGAAATGTTCAATATAAAAATATTCTATAAAAAAAGTCAAAATAATTCGATTTTTCTATACAACTTATTCCATTGATATATTTTCTGTAGAATTTCCTCGGCTCAAATTTTGCAAGTTTTTTTTGGTTTGCTTGATGAGAAGAAAATAAAAATAGAATGAAAAAAACTTGGAAAATTTGAGCCAAGGAACTTCTCCAGAAAATATCTGAAAAGAATAAGTTATATAGAAAAATCGAATTTTATTGACTTTTTCCATGAAATATTTTCTACTGAATAGTTCAATAGAATTGGCTAAAAACTAATAGGAAGTTCAATAGAAATCCAATAGAATTTACTAACGAATTCGTTAGGTTTTTCTACACGGAGAGAAATTTTCTAGAAAAATTCTAGTACTGGAAAAAATCACAATCCACCGGCTGTGAAAAATTCTAGTACTGTTAAGGTAAAATTTCATGGTATTTATGGTAAAATTTCTGGGGATTTCTGTGAAATTTTCGCAGACATACGGGCAAAAATTCACGTTTTCCCCACTAAAATTTCTAGTGCCGGCACTGGAATTTTTCCCTGGCCGTCACTTTGCGCCTCTTTTCCCGTGTTAGCACTAGAATTTTTCTAAAAAATTTCTCTCCGTGTATTAATTTGTTTCATGTGTGAAATGAGTCCAGTTTTGCTCTAGTTGTATTTTACGACAAAAAAAATATTCACACTATTCAATTCTTAATGTAGAAACCAATTATGTATTGTTAAATATGCAACTGAATTTTATATGATCTCAGTATAATACCTTACATCACTGAAGCCTCAGCAAGTAATTCCTTGGCAAACGAAATGTGGCGCTGAGTTGCAATGAATTTTGTTTCTACACTGTATAGTGCTTATCGCATCAAAATCTCACCAACTCACCGGTCCTTATTTTCCTCGATTTTTCCCTGATACCATAATACAATGACTGCCACATACGGATATATTTTCATAGAAATTCTCATCAGATAGCAATCAAGTTCTTTATCTATTCCATAAAAATTAAGTCAATACACAAAGCTCATGCCATATATTTTTTATTTCATCTTGTAAATACTTAATAATTGTCATTTTCCCTGAGATAATGCCCTCCTTCACAATAATGTCCTTCATAATATCTGTACTGCGTAGATATTGCTGAATGAACTCCAAATGAATTCCTCATTTTTCATTGGGGGAGGAAAGCGGGGCAAAACGGGACACTGGACTTTTTTTTCAAATGTTTATGATTCAATGAATTGTTGAAGAATTCAGATATTTTTTTTCGTGGGAAGTACAGTTTTCCCTCTTCGTGAGGAGCCTGGACTGAAATCGATTGATAAATTCGTCTTTGAATTATGAACATTGAAAAAATTTCAAGTGTGTCCATTATACCCCTGCCACCCCTAGAAAATCCAACAGAAAACATTTCATTAAAAGAAAATAAACAGATTTTGTTTTTTTTTCATACCGCTTATTCTAATCAGAAATAATTGTTTTTAAAGATTAAAAAGACGTATATGAAATGAAAAAAATCGAAGTGCTCGGGATTTGACTCGGCTGGGCATCATTTAGTGGGTATAATTTGAGTAAAAAATAATAAGAAGAAAATTCCCAAAGAAATTTCGAATCGAACATCAGTAAAATGCGATAGAAGTTGGAGGGTACGAATGGAGTTTCCACAGTGGGATTAATTCATTTATTCAGTAGCAAAGTGGTAAAACCGTTCAAGTCTATTTTGATTATTGGTCATTTTTCAATGAATATCTCGAAATTTAAGGGAAATGGTACAATTTTTGTCATGATCTTCTAAGTATCCCTGTATTCGCACTAAAAAAAGTTGATTGCAAAACTTCATTATCTCCATTAGATCAGGAGATATTCCTTGAAAACTCAGCTGAGGGTTAAATCGACTTAAATCGTTATACCGTTTTGCTAGTGTATTGTTAACAAGATTTTTGGCAGATTTGAATGTGAACAAATGAATATTCCCGAACAGTTAACAAATCATGAGTTGTTGCGACAAAGTTGAGTTAATTTTGAAAAATTGTGTTTTTTTCGTGGCCTACGCTCCTTTCAAACTGTATATTAACTAACTATTGGACATTGAAACAATCAAACGAGTCGGCATGTTAACTATAAATGAATCCTTCTAACAGTGCAATATGATTCGAGTAGCCTTACCTGCAAAACTCGCTAGGTTTCTCTCTTTAGTTTTTCCATTTAAAGTAAATTATTCTGTAAGTTTAAATTATTTTGTAGAATTCAAGGAAACCGAACATGTAGAAAATGTGAATATTAAAGTAATATTAGCATTGTAAAATGAAAAATAAAATGGTCATGGCACGCTTTTGCCAATGACCATCGCCGAAGATAATCCAACTCTTTCGTCAGAGAAAGCTGTCGTGAATACGATTATCGGACGTGCATTATTCTTTCATTTTTTGTAAGTCGTATAAGTGTAGAGACCAGCAAAGACCAAAAGTGACATGGTCAAAAACGTAAAATAAGGAGAACATGAGGGAGAATTAACATCAGTTTCTTTGATTTGTTTCTATTGAGCCTTCACACACTCAAACAAATTGATTTGTTAACTATAAATGAATCCTCCTAACAATGCAATATGATTCGAGTAGCCTTACCTACAAAACTCGCTCAGTTTCCCTCCCTAGTTTTTTCTTTTAAAGTAATTATTTTGTAATAGAGTTCAAGGAAACCGAACATGTAGAAAATGTGAATATTAAAGTAATATTAGCCTTGTACAATAAGAAATAAAATAGTCATGGCACGTTTTTGCCAAAGACAATCGCTGAAGATAATCTGACTCTGCCGTCATAGGAAGCCGTCGGGAATACGACTATCGGATGTTGCATTACTTTTCCATTTTTTGTAATTCGCATAAGTGTAGAGACCAGTGAAAATAAAAAGTGACATGGTCAAGAACGTAAAATAAGGAGAACATGAGGGAGAATTAACATCAGTTTCTTTAATTTGTTTCTATCAAGCTTTGAAACATTCCAACGAATCTTGTTAACTATAAATGCAATATGATTCGAATAGCCTTACCTACCAAACTCGCTAGGTTTCCCTCTTCAATTTTTTCTTTTAAAGTAAATTATTCTGTAACAGAATTCAAGGAAACCGAACATGTAGAAAATGTGAATATTGAAGTAATATTAGCATTGTAAAATAAGAAATAAAATCGTCATGGCACGCTTTTGTCAATGACCATCGCTCTAGATAATCTAACTCTTTCGTCAGAGGAAATCGTCGGTAATACAATTATCGGACGAGCATTATTCTGCCATTTTTTGTAAATGGTAAAAATATAGAGACCTGCAAAGACAAAAAGTGGCATGACCAGGAATGTAATGTAAGGAGAGTATGAGGAAGAATTATCATCAGTTTCTTTGGTTTGTTGATCAAACGCGTGAATTGGATTGACAACCGCTTTTCCGTTAACTGGTGGCAACACTTTTCCGACTGAACCCACGATGTAGCCTTCAGTTATTTCGTCTTCCATGTATCTTCCATAATTGAGAGTGTTGATTTTCAATGCCAGAAATCCTCCATAACCAGGCGAAGATTTGTGAAATAATCCAGCGCCGGATAATGGGGCTGGTGGGTTAGTCTCAACCGGTTGGGCATCCAACAGTGGCAAAGTCGTCTGTCCCACGTCTCTCTTGAAGCTGGACCACCCGAAGCTGACATAAGTATTCGATCCGGAATCTACAGTATTCTGATCTCTCGGTTTATTCTGATTCAATGGACTGTCGGTATCGGCGATATTTATCTTTTGGCTGCAAACATTGAATAGAAATTTACAGTTTATGGGGCTCAAGGGGATACGTCGGTGAAATTCAAGTCTTCACTGGGCCATGGGACCTATTGAATAGTTTGTGATATATTACGGAATGTGGGAATAACTATAGTATATGCCCCGTATAACCATGACAAACTTCATTTTTTCTTGTTTTTACCTTCAAAATGCTCCTTGCGCCGCAGTTTGTATACGATTTTAGAATTTTTTTTAAATGTTCGTTACACTCCAAAGAATAAAGTTCAGCTTCCGTTTTACTTTATTCGCAGTAGATCATGAATAACTGAATTTTGAATTTCATAAATTTTTTGCGTCTTTAGAGTAGAGTAAAATTTATGAAATTCAAAATTCATTTAATCTTCATTTATTGCGAATAAAGTAAAACGGATGCGTAACATTATTCTTTGGAGTGTAACGAACATTAAAAAAAATACGATTAAATGTTTACATGTGAAAAAAATCATCCGATTTTTTTTTTTTTAATCGTTTTTCGTTACAATCGTCAATTTTCATCGTTCGCTGAAATCGTATGATTTTTTTTAAAGGTAAAAACAGGACAAAATGAAGTTTTTTGCTGGTTATACGAGGCAAAATCGATCGGGTCTGCCATTTTCCCTAGTTATTCCCATATTCCGTCATATATCACAAACTGTTCAATGGGTCCTAAATCCCAGTGAAGACTTCAATTTTACCGAGGGGAGTTCGCAGTAGAATTTGGTAGTTGCAGAGGGTAGTCTACATTATACAGATGATCTTGGTACTCATTTTCTATTCTCAAACGAGTGGGAAACTGGTCTTGGATTCAATTGTATTATAGTTGTTTTTGCTAATAAATTTTCTAATAATCTTTCAAAAAAAGCTCATATATTTTTTTTCTTAACTATATTACGTCACGGACGAAAAAAAATAATAGAAAAACCTATCGAATTGATTAGAAAATTCTATTGAATTTCTATTGAACTGTTCTATTAGTTTTTGGCCGATTCTATTGAAATGTTCAATATAAAATATTCAGTAGAAAAAGTCAATAGAATTCAATTTTTCTATTCAACTTATTCTATTGAGATATTTTCTATAGAATTTCCTCGGCTCAAATTTTCTAACTTTTTTCGTTTGATTTTCTTGATGAGAAGAAAATAAAAATAGAATGAAAAAAAATTGAGTCTAACAAATTCTATAGAAAATATATGAAAAGAATAAGTTATATAGAAAAATCAAATTCTATTAACTTTTTCTATTAAATGTTTTCTACTGAACATGTCAATAGAAACAGCCAAAAACTAATAGAAAGTTTGATAGAAATTCAATAGAATTTTCTAACGAATTCGATAGGTTTTTCTATTACATTTTTTCGTGCGTTGTGTATGGAAACCAAAACTCAAGTCAAACCATGGAAAATTCTGGTAGGGGGACTAGTTTAACGATTTTGTTCCTGCACAGCCACATGCGGTCAATGAAAAAAATTAAAACTCGATTTTTGTTTCTTTTGTTTTTAGTAGAATAAATGAGTACTAAAATCATCAGTATGGTAGGGATTGAACGCGTTTGATTGCAATCTTTTTGCATTGTGAACATTTCCATAAAAATCACTGTCCTCGGGACAGGGTGCCAAAAGTGCCAGATCCATTAGCGCCGCAATTACTGGACGACACGGAAATATTTCTCGGATTATAGAAATGAAATTTCTGATTTTTATCTCTGTGTTCATATCATTCGTTCAGAATATATTGAAGATTCGAAGAAATTCATTTGGCGCCACCTTCACGATTTAAAATTTTATTAATTCGATCACTTACTTGTGGCAGGTAGAGGATGAGCGCGATCCATCTCTGGAAGTCAATTCACCAGATGAGAAATTGAATTTCGTGTACTCTAGTTGTAATTTAACGTGTTTCTCTCCCGCGCAAGAACTAGTAAGACCAAACTTTACACCTGTAACAAATAATGTAACCAAGGTGAAATGTGATGAAACTCGGAGATTATTTTTCCCCTTAGAATTTCGATTCAATTCATTCTACCCCGTACATCAAGCGAAGACGTCGTTTCCCGTGTTTTGCCATACATGATAAAAATGATTGTTTTGAGTAGTTCGTTTTTCATCGACCTCGTCATGTTTCAATATTAAATACCGTTTATTTACTATTTGAATGATCAATTACTATAAATAGTGATTTTCACATACGACAAAGGTACATGAACAAACCGGCCGAAAGCGCCGAGAGACTTGGTTACTTAATTTCAGCCGAAAAATTCCTGAAATTCAGTACAAAAACCCTGCTACCGACGTCGGTGGCCAAGTGAGATAGACGCAAGTCTAGTGTGCGAAAGTTTGTGAGTTCGATTCCCGGTGGAACCAAATTTTTTAACGGAAGGCTCCGACGAGCGGCAGGTTCTTCTTCTTCTGATCGTTTTGGTTATATCCTCTCACTATGGTAGAGGCAAGCACCATAACGAGCGAGAGGTTGCTAATAGAGTAAGCGCCTGTACCGGCATGGGTTTCCTGTAGTTTCCTGGGTTACTCCTATGTTTTATACACGGAGAGAAATATTCAATAAAAATGACGTATCTTTTCTGTAATTCCGGAGCGAAATGTGGTTGTAGGAAATTTTACGGAGCTGTCCCGGAATTTTTTCAGAGCGTTCCGTAATTTTTATCTGAATCTCCTGTGAAAAATTACGATACCGTCACTTAAATTTTCTGAGTCGATTTCGTAATTGGTGAGCGAATCGTGAGTTCCGTAATTTTTACTGAACATTTCTCTCCGTGTACGAGTGCGAATGCGGTACAGTGTAGAATCCACAGCCGTATATATAAACTGAGAGAAAAATTTCCTAATACGTAGACCATATTTATTTGAGAGATGTAAATTATTTTCAATGGTTCAAATCTCAGGATGTTTGCGGTTCACGAAACTCAAATGGATTCTCATTTATCACTAACATTGCGCATTGTATCATAAATATATTACGTATCGAAATATTGGAACTGCACAACAAAAAAATTATGAAAACCATAAATACTTGAAGATTGACAATTTTTCTATGCGACTTGAGTGAGAGATGTTTGGGAGAATTGAATAATTGAAGAAAAATTACTTGTCTCAAGAAAATACGTTTCAGATACTAGAATTATTTTTTCTCAGTGTTGGGTTGGATAGAATGCCGAAATGAGACCCGAAAAGAGGGACTCAAAAGATCGTAAAAAACCTACTCAGTTTTAGTAAGAAAAGCCTTGTAATATTGCCTCATGTGATCAGGGGAGGAGCGGCTTCTGTGATTTGCGACCATTCATGAGGGAGGGGGCGGGGGTTGCGTATGTTGTGATGTCCCACAGAATGAACGATGAAAATGAAAACTGAAAAATTATAATTCAAACATAGTTGATTTACATACCGGTAACAATGGAATCCTGGTGTTCAATTATGTCATCAAGATCAATATAGTTGTAAGATCGATTCAGAAGAACGAAATCCGTTCCGTGAACGTAATCAGACGTGCCAAATCTTGCCAGCCGGTAAGATGAGTAGGATAGATCGCAGTCTGTCCATCTTTGGGAATTCTTCTCGATTTCACCGCCAGGGAGTAATTTTCCTTCCTTTATTTGGATACAAATAATCGATTCGTGTCTTGAAAATTTGATTCCCGTCACGACCCTAGAATTGACATTCATGCATACGAAAATTTAGTGAATGATTGCATTTAGCACTGCCCGAGTGGAAATTTCACTCAGTTAGCTTGGATCTACATTAGTGTTAGGTTCAATACTGGTCAGAATTTATTGATTAGACTTTCGGATCAGGATCTGATGAGATTCTGAATGGAGTATCTGTATTCATTGTGGCGGAGTGAATTGTGATCCTATTCTAATCAGTCAAATCTCGACTAGATCCGTATCGGATCCGGTACTGTTCAGGAAGATCGAATCCTAGAATTTTGACCAGGCATGGACCCAAACAAGCGTTACATTTCTGATCCAAAATTGATCAAAATCAGTTTTCACTGGTCAATCTCTTATTCGATCCTAATTTGAATTTCCGCTCGGGTGGCTTTGCTAAAATCATCATACATATTCTCTGTAATGTTGCTCCGTGATACTCGTAAACTGAAGGCCTGAATTTCGGTCGCCATCCTCTCCTTGTGACCGCCTACACACGTGCAGATGCAGTTTTCACATTCATATAATCTGGAAGGAAAAACCTCTTCAAGTTGGTCGATAAAATGGGGCAATACGAAAAAGCAGAGATAGGCAAAATCGTAATACAGAATTTAATTTACTTTATTGCATACAAAGTCGGATAACTGTATTGGACAATTTTTCAATTTTTATTATCTTAATTGTCAAAAAACATTGTCAATTTTTCAAATATTTCATAAATCAGTAAACAATTTCACAAGAATGATGATTATTAGATTAATTGAAAAATCAAATTCAGATATTTAGAATTGATTGTTTAATTACGATTGGGAATTAAACATTATTTTCAAATTGAAATAAAAAAGTAGCGAACTTTGATCTACGGTTAAATAATCTACGGTAAACTTCGTTTAAAATTACTTAGTAACAATTTTTGCCGATCCCTGCGAAAAAGTAATAACCTCACCCTTTCCACCAACCAGGTGTCGCAAGTTGTTGACCTTGGCAGCCATTTTTAACGCCGTAAATGCCACCGCGTTGATCTTCGATCCACTCGTACCGTCTGAGCTCGTGTGGCTGAAAATTATACTGTTTTATTATTTCTATCACACTAATTCACTCGGAAAAAGGTACAGAGGGTGTCAAAATGTAATGATTGAAAGGGGGTGAAATCCCGAGTAAGAAGTTCTTCGACTTTTAGTGTGATAGTTAATCCTTCACGTACGGAAAAATGTAAATGTGAATGTGAATGTCTGTGTCATTTAATGACTCTGTTCAAAATTGATTGATTCCAAAAGTATGGAGAGTACACTCAAAAAAATAATACCTTATATTTAAATTTCAAAGATCTTAAAATAAGGTTTTCAAAAGTCTCAATTTCTAGTTCTCAAAGAGTGTCGATTGTATTGAGGGCTCTTCTGAAAAAGTAGTTGATTAATTGAATGAGAATTTAGGGTCTCTATAATAAATGATTTTGAGACATAATGTCAAGGAATATTCTCCTGAGTGCAAAGAATTTTCCTATCCAGAACATTACACACGAAACAGTTAAATAGAAAAATCTAGCGATTTAATGATAAATTCTATTGGCTTTCTATTGAAATTTCTATTAGTTTTTGGCCGATTCTATTGAAATTTTCAATAGAAAAAGTCAATAGAATTCGATTTTTCTATATAATTTATTCTCTTCCGATACATTCTATAGAATTTCCTCGGCTCGAATTTTCTCAGATTTTTATTTTTCTTTTTTTCTCTTTAAGAAAATCAAACAAAAAACTTGAAAAATTTGAGCCAAGGAAATTCCATAGATAATATCTCAATAGATTAAGTTGCATAGAAAAATCGAATTCGGTTGACTTTTTCTATAGAATATTTTCTATTGAACATTTCAATAGAATTTGCCAAGAACTAATAGAAAGGTCAATAAAAATCCAACAGAATTGTCTAACAAATTCGCTAGGTTTTTTTTATTAAATTGTTCATTCGTGCACTCAATATCTCAACCCAATTCAATCCAATTCAGTTTACAAATGCATCCTCGTATCAGAATTGATGATTCCAAACACGAAGAAAAAAATACACGAAAAATGACTGTCCTAACATAGTAAAATGGCTTCATTTCATCGGATCAGAAAAAATTCTGATGCCACAAATTTTGACGCGAGAAATTCCTGCTTTTCACAACAAAATTTTCTGTGCTGGCACTGGAGTTTTTTCGAGTCCGTCGAAATGAATCCATTTTACAGGCTTCCCACAAATTTTTCGCATATTTTTTCCGTGCATGTGCTTACTTGTATACAATATTGCGCTGTTTCTAGAATCCAACACCTGTCCAGACGAGTGCAAAGTACTCCATCATTGTCATTCCTATGCATGGGCACATCGATGGTATCACATGTGCCTTTACATGAGTCGTTGTTGTTCAGATTGTAGTCCTCCACGAGGACCGCTTGATAAAGCTTTTCCATTTCAAAAAAAGTTTTATCTAAAAAAAAAAATAGTAAAAATTATCTAAAAATTTAGATCCACACTGATAGAATGATTCATTTATTCCAAACGAGATTCGTTAACTATTAACGAATGGTAGAGTTGAATATGACCAAATGAATATTCGTTAATAGTTAACGAATGGTTCACTTGAATGGTGAAAGTCAAGTCAAACAAGGCTCCTGAAATGTACATTCGTTAACTATTAACGAATGAACATTTGGTGGGACCGAATAGACCCTAACCTCCAACCAAAATCTATTCGTTAACAATAACTAATTCGTTCTATCAGTGCACTAATGGCGAATGATCAACTCCCAATTCAGTACCTCTGATGAGATTTTCACGGTCACATGGACGTGAGCTTAGTGATGCGTCATTCATGGAACTCTTGAACTTTCTGAAGTAATTCTTCAATCTTTCTTGACGTTCTTCCTGAGCTTGTTGCAGTTCAGTATCAATAGTGACTAGAGGAAAAAGAATGAATACAGATATCAAAATAATACATTTCCTGATTTGGCCGAAAAAAACGTTTTAAGGATACTTCGTATCCGTCAGACTCCGTTTACCGACATTGTGAAGAAAAATTATGTTCATCACTCGGCCGAAAACAATTTTTCTGACTTGTGTGATTGCATTCCTCGGCTTCGCCTCGGTCTGCAACCTTCACATTCATCAGAAAAGTTTTTTCCGTACTGATCTTCACTTTTCCTCGTCTGGGGATTGGTGTTGACCCTTCCTCAAACTCTTAAAACTGAAAATCACTACGGAAAAATATCGTTCACGCCTAGTGCCATGGGGTTTTTTACTCGTGTGGAGTTGGCGCCCGAGCCGAAGGCGAGGACTGGCCAACCGCGCGAGTAAAAAACCCCATGGCACTCGCCCTGAAATATACTATTTCGGCCGTGTGACGAACAATATGTTTGACGCCACACTGTTAGAAAAAAAATGAAATTTCATGGACAGTTAACAACTAATTTTTAAAACAGTAACACCGAATGTGATTAAGGCAAAAAAGCCATAAAATTTCAGGTTTTACTAAAAATTCTATAAAATTCCAAAATTTAAAGCAGCATAAAGACGAGATTTTCTCAATTTATTTGAATTTCCAATCTAATATGAATATTCAGTGCCGAATTACGTTGAATTTTCAGTGGTAATTAAATTCGATGAGAATTTCCAAAAAAACAACATTTTGAACAGTGTACGCGTTCTGATAAAAAATATATTGTTCACTTTGAAATTAACTATATGCTTACCATTATTCAATTGATGTTGCAAATAGTACCCAAAAGTTAAAGCGACCTGGCCCATCATCTCGGTTGCAACAACAATTTTGTGCAGCTGGTATAAATACTGATTAGGTGATTGATCCCCGCACAGATTTTCGTCTTTCGCCTTAACATAAAATCCCAATAGTGGCATTATCCAATATTCATCGTTGTAAGGATCAATCATAAATGGAAAGATTGATGCTATACACGGAGAGAAATTCTCTAGAAAAATTCTAGTGCAAGCACGAGAAAACGGGCGCAAAGTAACAGCTTCACGGGAAAAATTCCAATGCCAGCCCTGAAAATTTTATCAAGTTCCACGTAAATTTTCCTCGTTCTTATATTAAATTTTCACGGAAATCCCTGGAATTTTTTTCAGAAATCTCTACACTGATAGAATGAGTCATTTATTCCAAATGAGATTTGTTGACTATTAACAAATGGTAGAGTCATATTGAAAGAGAAAAGTCGAGTTAAAGAAGGCTCTTGACATATGCATTTGTTAACTATTAACGAATGAACATTTGGTAAGACCGAATGGACCCTAGCCTCTAACCAAATTTTGGTAACAATAACTAATTTTTTCTACCAATGTAGAAATTTTACCTTAACAGGACTCGAATTCTTCATTGCCGGTGGAATGGGATTCTTTTCAGTACCACCACTAGAATTTTTCAAATAAATTTATCTCCATGTGTTTCATTGCTTTTACTTCAAAATTCTATAATTCTATTCTGTAAGTGTACTAGTTTTTGGATCTGTACTTGTTTCCGGATACTCACTTTTCATTTCCACAAAAAAATAGTTTTGTTTTTTAAAGGGAGACTACTGTGAGTTTTAAAAGTCGTGGGAGTATTGGAGCGCGATTTCTCACGCATTGAAGATCGATTATATGCGTTTAAAAACAAGTAATTAGTGCAACAATATTAAATTTTTATTGTTTTCCCCGTAAACGCTTAAAATGTTAAAAATAGTCCAGGACCTCCAGTTTTTGAGCTACAGAGGTTTTTTTTTAAATTTTTGAAAAAATGTGTACAATAACAATTACGAGTTAGTTTTTTGAAATTCGACCTCTATTAAATTTTCACGGAAATCCTTAGAATTTTTTTCAGAAAAATTCCGTGATTTTAGGTAAATTTACGTGACAGTTCCGGAAAATTTCCTACAACCACATTTCGCTCCGGAATTACGGAAAAGATACGTAATTTTTATTGATTATTTTTCTCACTCGGATTTCAGCCAATCAGAGCGCAGTAATTAAGACTGTCAAACAGTTTTATTTCCGAAATTTGTAAAAAATTTCCGACGGAAATTCACTAGTAGCTTTTCAAATGTTTCTCATCTTTCAACGCATTCCACGTTTAATATTCTGTGTGACAGGTAAACAAAAAAGTAGGTTGTAAATGTATGGCTGTGTAAATGTATCCGGATGCTGTTCACTGCACTCTGCTTGGCCGAAATTCGAGTAGAAAAATAATCCGTCAAATACCACTCGTGCTTCAAAATTAATCGTATATTTTCCTCAAGCTTCCCTGCCTAGAAACGAGTGTGTCAAATATGGCAGAAAATCCACTTCGCACTCGGGATTTTAAACCTGCAAAATTTGACACAATCGTTCCTAGGCAACGAAGCTATCGGAAAATATCCGATAGTTTTGAAGCACTAGTGGTATTACTATTGAATATTTCTCTCCGTGCAGAAAAATTATTGTAAAAAATATTGAAAATAGATTTTCGTTTCGTTCATAAATATTTTTTGGGCTCCAAGTGGGATCCAAGCATGTGAGTGGGAATCACGTAGAGTCTGGGTACCCTCGGAAGGATAAATTTCTACTGGATAGCCTATAGCAAGTGGGCATTGAAGGGAGAGATTTCTACACGGGTGTGTAAGAGTTGAATTTCAAAAAACAAATTCGTAATTGTTATTGCATACATTTTTTCAAAAATTTTGAAAAAAACTCCTTTAGCTCAAAAATTCGAGGCCTTGGACTATTTTTAACATTTTAAGCATTTAAGCATAAGTTTTTATAAACAATTTTTTTTGCACTAATTATTTATTTTTAGACACATAATCTATCTTCAATGTATGAGAAATCTCATTCCAATAGCCTGCGACTTTTAAAGCTCATTGTAGTTTCTCCTCAAGGACATTTCACTAAATTTCAAGAATTTATCCCCAGTTATTAGGGATCCGCGATTTTGAAATTCAGTGATTGCAAAATTCTGAAATTCTGTGATTTTTTCACCAACTTTCAGTGACATTGTCACTAATTTTTAAGGACATCATCGATGATTTTTAGAGCAATGTTCCTGATTTTCAGGGATCTATCCTCAAATTTCAGTGATCAAAATGAGTACTGATCAGGGTCATTCTAGTCAGTATCCAGTACCATCAATAATTGATGACAGATTTCTACAAATCAGTGATATTTCCCTGATTCAATCAAAACTTTTTTTCTGTGTACAAATTTTTTTTTAATCGTCATTTTACATCGCTTTGACCCGGTTAGGGTATACTGCGATGATGATCAAGACTTTAAATGACTAGATCGCAGCATTCTATCCGGCCGGGTTTTGAACTCGGAACGTTGTAAAACTCATTGTTCTACATAAATGATGCTTCGTAGTTATGTAAAAGTTACGTTTCAATCCGTAAAATTTTTAGAACTTAACAGGAAAAATTAAATTTGGGAATAAATAAGGAAATTCCCATCTTCCGTTTGACCCCACACTGCCCTACTCTCATTGGAAAACGCGCGGTAAATTGTGTAGGTTCTGATACAAATCAGGAAATAACTCAATAGAATTCCCTACCAAATTTTTGGTTTAGACTGGTTAGCGGGGACATATAAACGTTAATAAACTCTGAAAACAGAGGATGATTGCAAATCGTTTGGTAATCAATGGTTCACCGATACCACAGGCCATCGATTAAATTTGAATATAAGTAATTAATAAAAAAATTTATGTTTTCTTTTTGGGACTCTTTACGAACTACGTCCTCGTCGTGAGCCCTGGGTCACGCCAAGAGTTGGTGAGGAGTGAATTCTTCACCAGTAACTATTGGTTCCTTTAAGAACTTGGTTACCTCATTGCTAGAAAAGAATTTTAATTATTTAAAATGAAGGTATATCCATATGAAATTAATTTTATTGTGTAGTCGTAAGAAAGTGCGACGGAGTTGAACAAGGAATACCTTATATCCATTGAAATTTATTTTAAAAAACTGATGGATATAATAAGAAAGGACCACAGCAATAGTGTACTGGTGACCCCACGACTTATACGTTTTGCAGCAAAGTAGTACATAGTATCTTTGATGATATTCGAATTTTAACGTTATACCAATTATTACCAAACCATTTTAAAGATGGTTTTGAATACTAGATGTCGAACAAATGAATTGACCCGGCAAACTATGTTTTACTCAAATTTTTCAATACGTCCTGCTTACCTGGACATCATGATTCAGAAGATCCAAGAAGCTCTGTTTGAGATTTTGCGCAGTCACCGGTACAATGTAATCATACAACTTGGATAGACTATCTCGCAGATCTCCGGCCTGTCTTCCTGTCAGTGTATTTGCTACATTCTGCAGCTCCACTCCATTATGTCGACTGATATCGCTTGAAAAACCGAGCGCTACATCGTACAAATTTTTTATTTTTCTAATGGTCATCGCTAGTTCCCGCTTTATGTTGTCAACTTCAATTGCCAGTGGCAGTTGGCTGATTGTTCGTTCTAAGATCGCGAAATTCGCCTCCATACGCATCATGATCCAGTTCAACTGAGACGAAATATCCGTCAACTTTGTATTGACTTCATTGAGATCATGTCCATGTGTATCGTCGCCCGTGAACCAGTCGAACAGTTCGCTCAGAAGTATACTTGCACTTCCTGAGTGACTCATAATCGTTTTCAGTATGCGATATAAGTCCATGGTAGCATGCGTTATCAAACGCACTTTGCTGAAGAGAGATTCTCTTTTTTTTATCTTTGATTTCCCTCCATCGATGTTCATTACTAGCAGCAACAGGAGTAGCACAACCACTGTTTTCCGCAACATTCTGGTAGTTTTGCACCACTGAACGATGGATTGGGGATCACTGTTTACTGTTCTATACAAAAACTGCGGCGGAGCACATTCAATGAAAGATGCACACGATGATTTTCTTGACCGAAAAAATGTCAAGACAGCGTCACTTGATCCGTTTCGACTTCGCAGAGGTAAAGCTTATTCTTTTAAATCACAAAGTCCCATTCATCTTGATCACTCATGTTTGGTTTTTTTGATACTACCTCACTGTGGGTACGAATGATAAAGTTTGCAATGTTGCGATTACGTGAGATGCTTTGATTGAAACTAGATATAACGAAAAATGTAATAAATATTTTTAAGATCAGGTGAATTAAGAGGACAGTATTGTAAAAAAATAACTACTGAGAGAGGGGAAATTTTTGCCCCGCAAATTCTCTCCGTTTGATGAATTCTCAGACCCAAAAATTATTGGAACAAAATCCTTACCACCACGAAAGAATGATGAAACGAGTCGAAAGTGATCTGAAAAGAATGAAGAATCATACAAAAATGTTTGAAAATACGAGGTGGTAGACAGTGGGTGCTGGTGTGTTGTTCGGATACTCCTGAACCCCGAGGGATTTGCAAGTTAACGACACTCAGGTCTGCACTGAAAAAAAATTACTTTTGAATTAATTTTTTTAGGGGCACGTTTCTTCAGGCCAGTCATTCTTTGGTCGTCCAAAATCATCTCCAATTATTATAATTATTTCGAATTATGGGATGATTATTTTACATATAACCTTTATTGAACTCCATTGACAATTATTAACAATTTGGAATTGTTCCAAATTATTTTACGTAAGAAAATTTCAAATTTGAAAAAAAAATTAAAATAATGAATGTTGTCTATTCAAGGTCATATGTAGCATAATCATCTCATAATTCAATATAATTGTAATATTTGCAGATGGACATGAGCCACCTAAGAATGACGAGCGTGGCAGAATACGCTCATAAAAAAATAAATTTTTCTCCAAAGAAAATGATTACTGGGCAAAAGTCAATTTTTCCCAGTGTGTCTTCCCCTCAGATGTCCAAAGATTTTTCAAAATTGTTCATCCTCAGACCACTCAATTCATTTAATCGTGCTCTAGTGGTGGTAAGAAATTTGTTGTCATCAGAATTCAATGAACGAGGAGAATTAATGAAACAAAGATTTTCCTGCGCGGTAGTAATTTTTTTACCCTCCTGCTCGCCTTCGGTATGTCGTAGAACTCGGTGAACATATAGTTGAGGAAAAAAATGTAAATATTGAATAATGCACTTGGTGAATAATATATCGGAGTATCGTGAAGTACTCTCGCCCGCGTGGCTCGGCGAACTAACCCGCTCTCCACTTTCTCATGGAGTTCTCGAACCCAGTGTTACTCATTCGTTTAGACTAAAGCCCGGGGCTGCGTCGCCAAGTTATCAATACTCTCCAATTGGTTTATTTCATAGTGCGGGTGGACCTCCGCATAAGAGCCTCTTTGTTCCAAGCCCCACATTCATACCTCAGATATGACATTCCCACAATTTCCACCCAAAGATTTCTTTCTACACAGAAAAAAAAAAGAAATTTCATTGACAGTTGACTACTATTTTTCAGGACAGTGACACTGAATCCGATTTAGGAAAAAAAACATGAAATTTCAGGTTTCGCTGAAATTTCAGGAAAATTGCGGCAACTTAGAGAGCATAAAGACGAGAATTCCTTAATTTATTAGAATTTCCAATCTAATATGATTATTCAGTCCCAAATTACATTCAGTTTACGGTGAAATCTGAAATTTCATGGTTTTTCATTTTTTCATGGACCTGAAATTTCAATGACGAAATTCCTTGAAATATCAGTGGTAACTAAATTCGATAAAAATTTGTAAAAAGTGTACCGGAAAATTCAGACGAATATTTTCAACAGCGTAAACGAAAGGGCACTTTTTGACACGAGGTGAACGTAGCAGCAGTGTTAAAAAGTATATTATGTCGTCAGGCGATAAAAGTATTATCTTGCGAATGTGGCTTTATAATCCGAGCCGAAGACGAGGATTATAATCACATTCGCCAGATAATACTTTTATCGCCGCGTGAAATACGATATTTTATGTCATTGGGCCCGATAAAGCGCGATTCTAACTTCGCTTTGCTCGGTTATGACATAAACTATTGTTCGATACACGGCCTTGAAGAACTTTTTCCGTACTGACCTTCACTTTTCCTTGCCAAACTCTTAAAAGTGAGAATCACTACGGAAAACTATCGTGCACGACTAATGCAGTGGGGTATTTTGCTCGCGTGGTTGGCCAGTCCTCGCCTTCGGCTCGAACGCCAACCCCACACGGGTAAAAATCCCCATGGCACTTACCATAAAATATACTATTCTGCCTCACATTCATCAGAAAAGTTCCTCACAGCCTAGGGTCAAAATGAACTATTTCGCGTTGAGTGTAGCCCATAGAGCCTTAAAACCTATTCCATTCGATTCCTGAGGAAATTTGGGTTCCCCGTAGGCAGATGGACGGTTCACAATTGCGTTTTTCCACTTCCTACACCCTATGGCAGATAAATTAANCGATTCCTGAGGAAATTTGGGTTCCGGAGAGGCAGATGGACGGCTCAGAATTGCGTGTTTCCACTTCCTACACCCTATACAAGATAAATTAAATTATTTTTTGTTTGCGATTTCGTTTTTCGCGATTATCTCGGAAACTATAAGAGATAGAG